>NC_143038.1:71837500-72047500 GCF_057628025.1 Oncorhynchus mykiss
TCACTGCTAATTTCACCTCTCCATACCTTCCCCTTTCCCAGCCCCCTCAGTTCAAGTTGGACCCTCGCCTGGCCCGTATGTTGGGGATCCACACCCAGACCAGGCCGGTCATCATCCAGGCACTCTGGCAGTATGTTAAGACCCACAAGCTGCAGGACCCCCACGAGAGAGAGTTCATCAACTGTGACAAGTACCTGCAGCAGGTGAGAGTTCATCAACTGTGACAACGACCTGCAGCAGGTCAGTGAGCAGCAAGTGGCCCCGTGTGGCTTAGTTGGTAGGGGATGGCGCTTGTAACGGCAGGGTTGTGGGTTCGATTCCCATGCGGGACCAGTACAAAACCGTGTCCTATGTTCACAGCTGGAAGATACAAGGCTTTCTTAGGGAGAGTATCTTTTCCCCACGTTTTGTATCTGTAATGTTAAGGCACAGTTAAATAATCTAATGGATGTTCTGCAATGTAATTTGCCATTTCATAATCTTTATGGTTAAGGGTAAATGGGCCAGGGAATATTGTCCTGAGCCTAAACACACTCTAGTCCTACAACAAATAGCAATCCTTATTAACTCTCCAAAGCTGAAACATACACCACACAATACTGAATCTTTGCATGTCTGGTTCTTCAGTAAATTAATAAGGTTCTGTTTTATCTATTTTGTTCTAGATCTTTGAGACTCAGCGTATGAAGTTCTCTGAGATCCCCCAGCGTCTCCATGCTCTCCTGATGCCTCCAGAACCCATCATCATTAACCATGTCATCAGGTAGGCCTCTAACCCATTTTTAACCATGTCGTCAGGTAGGCCTCTAACCCATTATTAACCATGTCGTCAGGTAGGCCTCTAACCCATTTTTAACCATGTCGTCAGGTAGGCCTCTAACCCATTATTAACCATGTCGTCAGGTAGGCCTCTAACCCATTTTTAACCATGTCGTCAGGTAGGCCTCTAACCCATCATTAACCATGTCATCAGGTAGGCCTCTAACCCATCATTAACCATGTCATCAGGTAGGCCTCTAACCCATCATTAACCATGTCATCAGGTAGGTCTCTAACCCATTTTTAACCATGTCGTCAGGTAGGCCTCTAACCCATCATTAACCATGTCATCAGGTAGGCCTCTAACCCATCATTAACCATGTCATCAGGTAGGCCTCTAACCCATCATTAACCATGTCATCAGGTAGGCCTCTAACCCATCATTAACCATGTCATCAGGTAGGCCTCTAACCCATCATTAACCATGTCATCAGGTAGGCCTCTAACCCATCATTAACCATGTCATCAGGTAGGCCTCTAACCCATCATTAACCATGTCATCAGGTAGGCCTCTAACCCATCATTAACCATGTCATTAGGTAGGCCTCTAACCCATTATTAACCATGTCATCAGGTAGGCCTCTAACCCATCATTAATCATGTCATCAGGTAGGCCTCTAACCCATTATTAACCATGTCGTCAGGTAGGCCTGGTAGGCCTCTAACCCATTATTAACCATGTCGTCAGGTAGGCCTCTAACCCATTATTAACCATGTCGTCAGGTAGGCCTGGTAGGCCTCTAACCCATTATTAACCATGTCGTCAGGTAGGCCTCTAACCCATTATTAACCATGTCATCAGGTAGGCCTCTAACCCATTATTAACCATGTCCTCAAGTAGGCCTCTAACCCATTATTAACCATGTCGTCAGGTAGGCCTGGTAGGCCTCTAACCCATTATTAACCATGTCATCAGGTAGGCCTCTAACCCATCATTAATCATGTCATCAGGTAGGCCTGGTAGGCCTCTAACCCATTATTAACCATGTCGTCAGGTAGGCCTCTAACCCATTATTAACCATGTCATCAGGTAGGTCTCTAACCCATTATTAACCATGTCGTCAGGTAGGCCTCTAACCCATTATTAACCATGTCGTCAGGTAGGCCTCTAACCCATCATTAACCATGTCATCAGGTAGGCCTCTAACCCATCATTAACCATGTCATCAGATAGGCCTCTAACCCATCATTAACCATGTCATCAGGTAGGCCTCTAACCCATTATTAACCATGTCATCAGGTAGTTCTCTAACCCATCATTAACCATGTCATCAGGTAGGCCTCTAACCCATTATTAACCATGTCATCAGGTAGGCCTCTAACCCATTATTAACCATGTCCTCAAGTAGGCCTCTAACCCATTATTAACCATGTCCTCAAGTAGGCCTCTAACCCATTATTAACCATGTCGTCAGGTAGGCCTGGTAGGCCTCTAACCCATTATTAACCATGTCGTCAGGTAGGCCTCTAACCCATTATTAACCATGTCATCAGGTAGGCCTCTAACCCATTATTAACCATGTCCTCAAGTAGGCCTCTAACCCATTATTAACCATGTCGTCAGGTAGGCCTGGTAGGCCTCTAACCCATTATTAACAATGTCGTCAGGTAGGCCTCTAACCCATTATTAACCATGTCGTCAGGTAGGCCTCTAACCCATTATTAACCATGTCATCAGGTAGGCCTCTAACCCATCATTAATCATGTCATCAGGTAGGCCTGGTAGGCCTCTAACCCATTATTAACCATGTCATCAGGTAGGTCTCTAACCCATTATTAACCATGTCATCAGGTAGGCCTCTAACCCATCATTAATCATGTCATCAGGTAGGCCTGGTAGGCCTCTAACCCATTATTAACCATGTCGTCAGGTAGGCCTCTAACCCATTATTAACCATGTCGTCAGGTAGGCCTCTAACCCATTATTAACCATGTCGTCAGGTAGGCCTCTAACCCATTATTAACCATGTCGTCAGGTAGGCCTCTAACCCATCATTAACCATGTCGTCAGGTAGGCCTCTAACCCATCATTAACCATGTCATCAGGTAGGCCTCTAACCCATCATTAACCATGTCATCAGGTAGGCCTGGTAGGCCTCTAACCCATTATTAACCATGTCATCAGGTAGGCCTCTAACCCATCATTAACCATGTCATCAGGTAGGCCTGGTAGGCCTCTAACCCATTATTAACCATGTCATCAGGTAGGCCTCTAACCCATCATTAACCATGTCATCAGGTAGGCCTGGTAGGCCTCTAACCCATTATTAACCATGTCGTCAGGTAGGCCTCTAACCCATCATTAACCATGTCATCAGGTAGGCCTCTAACCCATCATTAACCATGTCATCAGGTAGGCCTCTAACCCATCATTAACCATGTCATCAGGTAGGCCTCTAACCCATCATTAACCATGTCATCAGGTAGGCCTCTAACCCATCATTAACCATGTCATCAGGTAGGCCTCTAACCCATTATTAACCATGTCGTCAGGTAGGCCTCTAACCCATCATTAACCATGTCGTCAGGTAGGCCTGGTAGGCCTCTAACCCATCATTAACCATGTCATCAGGTAGGCCTCTAACCCATCATTAACCATGTCATCAGGTAGGCCTCTAACCCATCATTAACCATGTCATCAGGTAGGCCTGGTAGGCCTCTAACCCATTATTAACCATGTCATCAGGTAGGTCTCTAACCCATTATTAACCATGTCGTCAGGTAGGCCTCTAACCCATTATTAACCATGTCGTCAGGTAGGCCTCTAACCCATCATTAACCATGTCGTCTGGTAGGCCTCTAATCCATCATTAACCATGTCATCAGGTAGGCCTCTAACCCATCATTAACCATGTCATCAGGTAGGCCTCTAACCCATTATTAACCATGTCGTCAGGTAGGCCTCTAACCCATCATTAACCATGTCGTCAGGTAGGCCTCTAACCCATCATTAACCATGTCGTCAGGTAGGCCTCTAACCCATTATTAACCATGTCATCAGGTAGGCCTCTAACCCATTATTAACCATGTCATCAGGTAGGCCTCTAACCCATCATTAACCATGTCATCAGGTAGGCCTCTAACCCATCATTAACCATGTCGTCAGGTAGGCCTCTAACCCATTATTAACCATGTCATCAGGTAGGCCTCTAACCCATTATTAACCATGTCATCAGGTAGGCCTGGTAGGCCTCTAACCCATTATTAACCATGTCATCAGGTAGGCCTCTAACCCATCATTAACCATGTCATCAGGTAGGCCTCTAACCCATCATTAACCATGTCGTCAGGTAGGCCTCTAACCCATTATTAACCATGTCATCAGGTAGGCCTCTAACCCATTATTAACCATGTCGTCAGGTAGGCCTGGTAGGCCTCTAACCCATTATTAACCATGTCATCAGGTAGGCCTCTAACCCATTATTAACCATGTCATCAGGTAGGCCTCTAACCCATTATTAACCATGTTATCAGGTAAGCCTCGTCACTAGGGTCGACGCCTCGTTTTGTCCTCGTCACTAGGGTCCAGAGTGTTTGCGTGGTCCGGGGAAAAACTCTGGGCCCTTTTTTATAACTCGAAGCTCAGATCAGATCTCATTGCCTACGGAATTGTTCCAAGTGTTTCAAGAACCACATTAATATGATATAGAACTCTTCTGAGATGTGCAGCGTGATTGCAAGAAATGACAATCTGGACTCTGCATGAATTAAATTCTGTCTCTACAGATAGACGACTGCATGATCTAACTCTCTCTCTCTGTGTGTCTACAGTGTGGATCCCAACGACCAGAAGAAGACGGCCTGCTATGACATCGATGTGGAGGTGGACGACACTCTGAAGACCCAGATGAACTCCTTCCTCCTATCCACCGCCAGCCAGCAGGAGATAGCTGGCCTGGACAACAAGGTATGTATGGAGCTCATAGTTGAAGTCTTCCGTGTTTCATTGGTTTTCAAGGGACTGAATCTAGCCTAGAACTTATGGTAAGATATTCTGAGGCTGTGTGACTGAGGCAATAAACAGCTGTTCTTCCACACTCTTTTTTTATTACACTCTGCTATTGTACAGAGACGGTGGAAGAGTGGGAAAATAGAGGTGAACTAGGAACAGACTATACAGAGAAACTCTCTGAACCTGAAATCAAACAACAAATAGACAGCCCTCCTCCCCCTCTCCAACTTCCAGCAGCCTACTTCAAGGTCAGACTGTTAATACAGAATAAAGAACAAGACCCCACAGGATGGACTCTGACACACAAACACACACACTGTCACTAGCATTGGCTACATGTCGCATTGCTGTGATTGTAGAGGGAGCAGAGCTGAGGTAACTAGTGCAGAGTAAGGTCAGAGAGACCCTGGCTAGCTGCTGTGGCAAAGGCCAACGAAACACAGCAAATTTTACAAGACAACTGTCACGGTACTACTTGACTGAGTGAGGAGCACTCGATAACATAATGTCCCTACTACAGTGACTACAGATGAAGTTTAGCTGGCTAGCTAAATCTGGAAGATTTTAAAGAAGTATCCATTTGCATTGTTTAGGGCCTGATTCATTTATTTTGTTGCCTGATTATTATTTTTTTCCTTTCACCAAATTCTGTTTTCTTTTTGTTTTTCCAGGTTTCAGTTTTTCCCAATTTGTTTTTTGTATGTTTTTGAGCTCAAATGAGCTTTTAAAAATGAGCCCATAAATCTAAGCCCTGTCTACACTGGGGGGGGGGGGGGGTATCCTACTAAACTACATGTACTTGTTTTAAGCAGGTCACACCAAGGATCATTTAGCTATTTGATTTGGAATGTTAAGACCCCTTGAAGCATTAAAAAAATAATAATAATTGTATAAAAAAAAATATATATAAATCAAAAATACAATAAAAGATTAATGTTTTCATTTGGCCTTACTGCTATTAGCCCCATACCATTTTGGGAGTATTTTATTAGGATCCCCATTAGCTGTTGCAAAAGCAGCAGCTACTCTTCCTGGGGTCCACACAGAACACAGAACACAGAACATGACACATAATACAGAACACAGAACATGGCACATCATACAGAACACAGAACACAAAAAACAGAACACAGAACACAGAACATTATATAATACAGAACATCATTAGACAAGAACAGCTCAAGGACAGAGGTACATCAATTTTAACAAATGCAATGAATAACAGATTCTCCCCCCCCCCCAAAAAAAAAAAAACTAAAGTAAGTTTGTTCTGAAGTGTCTGTCCTATATCTAAGAGATAAGAAAGATCGGGAACCTTTTTTTTTTCTCTCTTTTTGTTATTTAACCCCATATTTTTGGCACTAAAGTCTCCATATAAACTTCCATTCATTTTTTTAAATCTTGTACCGGGGGACCCTTCCTTCAGACGAGTCTTGTGAGGCCTGTGGATCACAGATGGAACATACTAGTGTGCAGCCTTAACTGTTCGGACGCTACAGATGGAAGTTGGCAGATTGGCTTGTACCGACTTCAGACGAGTCCCAAGATGCTTGTGGGGGACGTGGAGCAAAACGGAGAACACCTTGGTGTTCGTGGGAGTCTCATCTCTCCATAGGGGGGGGGGGGGGGGGGGGTCATAATAGTTTGTAGGCTGTTCAAGACACTACAGACGATTTTTGTGAGAAGTCTCATGTAGTCTGACAAACACCGCTCGAGCTCTTTCACCGCAGATGCGAAATCATCCAATACAAAAAAAAAACATATCTTATTATTATTTTATTATGCTGATTTAGATAATTAGGCGCCGACATCGACTCTAGGGGGTTAATAGATAAACAACTAAATTGGATGGTGAAAGTCCACAAAAAAATGCTTAAAACCACATCAAGAGACCACGTTTGAGGTCTGGGAAAAAACGGATCTTTTATTTTATTTTGTAGTTCCCCTTTAATTTCCGGTGTGCGCCTATCATGAGGCTGCTGTTTAGTTGTGTTTCTAGCATGATGGTCGAGTTGGCAACACAAATACCCAGCGGATTGATTCAAATAATCCTGTTTTATCCGGCAGAATGATATCATGAGCTGCTACGGCTGCGTTTTGACAGGCAGTCAATTCTGATCTTTTCCCCACTAATCGGTCTTTTGACCAATCACATCAGAAGGGGGGGGGGGGGTGTCAAAATATCAATTACTAAAAGAAATCTCTGAATTGTGCTGCCGGTCTAAATGCCGTCTGTAGATAACGTTTAACTGAAGGTTTTTGACAAAGCCTTTCCATCTACCTTGACTGTTTTCATTACTATCATCGCTAACGGTAGACGTGTGCACCCCCGTACACAGACGGGGGCATTCTCGATGCCTCTCCAGAAAGTTGTAGGAAATACAAATTACTGGTGCATTCTGGGCTAATAAATGTGCAATACATTAACCTGTTTCCCTACTAAGTACAATACATTGTTGAATTCCTTTAAAAAATGATGTTTGTGTGGATTCCGTCCGTGTTCTCTGCATCGCAGATTTTATAGGGCCTTAATGTGTGTCCCTGTACAAAGCCAAGTAACTCTACTTAATCCATCTTGGTTTGGATGTCCATCCAGCAGTATTTTCCCCGTTCAGATCCATAAAGGCGTCAGCTTGCTTCAGTTTGGCTGGCGCCTAGACGAACCGAACTCCCTTAAAAAGACCTTAAAGAAAAAAGCGGCCAATAGTACTGTTTGTCCATTTTTAAAACGCCGTCGCCAGTATACATTTCCTCCTCAAAATAGTCCAAATTAATCTTAAGAACTCGAGAAATCTGTCATTCATTTTTTTTGTCATTCTGCGACAAGATCTTTGTGTGTTTTGATGCAGTATTTTTCAATGAAAAATGTTGCATGATAACGAGTCCTCTTATCGTTGAATGACGACAAATACTTTATTGAAGAATCCCTACTGTTGGACCCATCACCGACGAAGGGGGGTTGAAGTCTGCTTCGAACTTCGGCTTGCGTCCAGGAAAAACTCACCAAAACTAACAAATCCGTCACAAAATGTCGTCGTATATGCTCGAACTCTACTGAACTGTTTCGGGTTGGGAAGCATGCAGACGCCTTAAAACGATAGTGTATTTAAATGTTGAACTAGGCTTGACCCTCGGATCTCTCTTCTTCCCCTGTAGATCCATGAGACCATAGAGACGATCAACCAGCTGAAGACCCAGAGAGAGTTCATGTTGAGCTTCGCCAGAGACCCCCAGGGCTTCATCAACGACTGGCTGCAATCACAGTGCCGGGACCTCAAGGTACACACACACACAGACACAGAGAGAGAACATCGGGGCTTTATCAATGGCTGGCTGCGGTCACAGTGCAGGGAACTCTAGGTAACCTAACAGGAAAACACCTCTCTATGGGACCTCAAGGTAAACTATGAACTGAACTCTGGTGAACTGGTGCTTCAGATGACGAAATGAGGCCCCCCATGTGTGGGGGAGCAGCAATGATGTGTACAGGCCTCTTTTCTTAACTTACAAGGTAACTCAAACGGCTCTGTGTGCTGCCCAGTTACTGATTACACTTTACATAATACCTCCCATCTGGGTCATGTTCATTAAGAAGAGAATGCATTGAAATTAACTAAAATGGAGAGGTACTACTTGAACTTGTCCAATAAAAACACAGATTGTTGTTTTCTTTTGCAAAGCATTTTGCTCTGTGTCTTACTGAACATGACCCTTTCCTTGTGTAGTAATAGACTTAGTTAGCCGTTAGCACTAGCTAACTGCCATGTACGAATGTTAGCTATTAACACAGTCTAGCTGCCATTGATGTATGTTAGCCGTTAGCACTAGCTAGCTGCCATGGATATATGTTAGTCATTAGCACTAGCTAACTGCCATGGATGTATTTTGGGCGTTAGCACTAGCTAACTGCCATGGATGTATTTTGGGCGTTAGTACTAGCTAACTGCCATGGATGTATGTTAGCTGTTAGTACTAGCTAACTGCCATGGATGTATGTTAGCTGTTAGTACTAGCTAACTGCCATGGATATATGTTAGTCATTAGCACTAGCTAACTGCCATGGATGTATTTTGGGCGTTAGTACTAGCTAACTGCCATGGATGGATGTATGTTAGCTGTTAGTACTAGCTAACTGCCATGGATGTATGTTAGCTGTTAGTACTAGCTAACTGCCATGGATGTATGTTAGCCGTTAGCACTAGCTAACTGCCATGGATGTATGTTAGCCGTTAGCACTAGCTAACTGCCATGGGTGTATGTTAGCCGTTAGCACTAGCTAACTGCCATGGATGTATGTTAGCCGTTAGCACTAGCTAGCTGCCATGGCTGTTTGTTATCCATTAGCACTAGCTAGCTGTTCCACATGTAGTGTTTTGTTCAGCTGATTCTTGGAGGAGGACCAAACACCACACTGACTGGACTGCCAATGACAACGAAACCAAGGGGTGAATCTAGTTGAATCCAGTCCAAAGTTCATGGATATTTCTTCTCCCCCCTGAAAATGCAGCCTTCCGCATGGTTACCTGGCGCCCAGTAACCTTAGTTGTCCTTATGCAAGAACATGCCAGAGTGAATGAAGATGTGTTTTTATGAAGCCTGTGGCATGCTTCCCATTCGAAACAGTTTGGTCATATACTAGGTCGACAATTGTGATGTTTTTGTTCGTTTTGATGTTCTGCTGTTAATTTTTTTTCTGGCTGTTAGAGCACACAATATTATTTATTGAAGAAAGTCTTAAGTTTTTGGTACCTGAAGTCTATGCTCATTCGTCTGTGATTGGCCAACAGTAATACTCCTAGTTGGAGTGGCAATGAATTGTTTGTTGGCATTCAACGAGAGACAGATTTATCTTAGATTAATTAAGACTATTTTGAGGAAGTGTATACTGGCTATGTTGCTACGGCGTCTCGAGGGACAAACATTAATATTGCTGTTTTTTTTTTTTTTTTTTCAAGCAAAGTTATTTTAAGGGAGTCCTGCTAGCAGCAAACCAAACCTAGTATGCTTTACACAGATGGTTTACTTGTATGAAAAGATAAATATAGATAACATGCATGATGCTTTTAGTGCGTAAACAACAACACATTATGCCTGTAGACTTTTTAATGAAGTGTCACTAAAAGTTAAACGTTTCTAATGTATATGTGATTATTTTTTACAGACTATGACTGATGTTGTTGCGAACCCAGAAGAAGAGAGGAGAGCCGAGTTCTATTTCCAACCCTGGGCCCAGGAGGCCGTGTGTCGCTACTTCTACTCCAAGGTAACGTCCTCCCCTCTCTCCATTCTGTATGTTGCTACTTCTACTCCCAAGGTAACCTCCTCACCTCTCTCCATTCTGTATGTTGCTACTTCTACTCCCAAGGTAACGTCCTCCCCTCTCTCCATTCTGTATGTTGCTACTTCTACTCCCAAGGTAACCTCCTCACCTCTCTCCATTCTGTATGTTGCTACTTCTACTCCCAAGGTAACCTCCTCACCTCTCTCCATTCTGTATGTTGCTACTTCTACTCCCAAGGTAACGTCCTCCCCTCTCTCCATTCTGTATGTTGCTACTTCTACTCCAAGGTAACGTCCTCACCTCTCTCCATTCTGTATGTTGCTACTTCTACTCCCAAGGTAACCTCCTCACCTCTCTCCATTCTGTATGTTGCTACTTCTACTCCCAAGGTAACGTCCTCACCTCTCTCCATTCTGTATGTTGCTACTTCTACTCCCAAGGTAACCTCCTCACCTCTCTCCATTCTGTATGTTGCTACTTCTACTCCCAAGGTAACCTCCTCACCTCTCTCCATTCTGTATGTTGCTACTTCTACTCCAAGGTAACCTCCTCACCTCTCTCCATTCTTTATGTTGCTACTTCTACTCCAAGGTAACCTCCTCACCTCTCTCCATTCTTTATGTTGCTACTTCTACTCCAAGGTAACGTCCTCACCTCTCTCCATTCTGTATGTTGCTACTTCTACTCCCAAGGTAACCTCCTCACCTCTCTCCATTCTGTATGTTGCTACTTCTACTCCAAGGTAACCTCCTCACCTCTCTCCATTCTGTATGTTGCTACTTCTACTCCAAGGTAACCTCCTCACCTCTCTCCATTCTTTATGTTGCTACTTCTACTCCAAGGTAACCTCCTCACCTCTCTCCATTCTTTATGTTGCTACTTCTACTCCAAGGTAACCTCCTCACCTCTCTCCATTCTTTATGTTGCTACTTCTACTCCAAGGTAACCTCCTCACCTCTCTCCATTCTGTATGTTGCTACTTCTACTCCCAAGGTAACCTCCTCACCTCTCTCCATTCTGTATGTTGCTACTTCTACTCCAAGGTAACGTCCTCACCTCTCTCCATTCTGTATGTTGCTACTTCTACTCCCAAGGTAACCTCCTCACCTCTCTCCATTCTGTATGTTGCTACTTCTACTCCCAAGGTAACCTCCTCACCTCTCTCCATTCTGTATGTTGCTACTTCTACTCCCAAGGTAACGTCCTCACCTCTCTCCATTCTGTATGTTGCTACTTCTACTCCCAAGGTAACCTCCTCACCTCTCTCCATTCTGTATGTTGCTACTTCTACTCCCAAGGTAACCTCCTCACCTCTCTCCATTCTGTATGTTGCTACTTCTACTCCCAAGGTAACGTCCTCACCTCTCTCCATTCTGTATGTTGCTACTTCTACTCCCAAGGTAACGTCCTCCCCTCTCTCCATTCTGTATGTTGCTACTTCTACTCCCAAGGTAACCTCCTCACCTCTCTCCATTCTGTATGTTGCTACTTCTACTCCCAAGGTAACGTCCTCACCTCTCTCCATTCTGTATGTTGCTACTTCTACTCCCAAGGTAACGTCCTCCCCTCTCTCCATTCTGTATGTTGCTACTTCTACTCCCAAGGTAACCTCCTCACCTCTCTCCATTCTGTATGTTGCTACTTCTACTCCAAGGTAACCTCCTCACCTCTCTCCATTCTGTATGTTGCTACTTCTACTCCCAAGGTAACCTCCTCACCTCTCTCCATTCTGTATGTTGCTACTTCTACTCCCAAGGTAACCTCCTCACCTCTCTCCATTCTGTATGTTGCTACTTCTACTCCCAAGGTAACCTCCTCACCTCTCTCCATTCTGTATGTTGCTACTTCTACTCCCAAGGTAACCTCCTCACCTCTCTCCATTCTGTATGTTGCTACTTCTACTCCCAAGGTAACCTCCTCACCTCTCTCCATTCTGTATGTTGCTACTTCTACTCCCAAGGTAACCTCCTCACCTCTCTCCATTCTGTATGTTGCTACTTCTACTCCCAAGGTAACCTCCTCACCTCTCTCCATTCTGTATGTTGCTACTTCTACTCCCAAGGTAACCTCCTCACCTCTCTCCATTCTGTATGTTGCTACTTCTACTCCCAAGGTAACCTCCTCACCTCTCTCCATTCTGTATGTTGCTACTTCTACTCCCAAGGTAACCTCCTCACCTCTCTCCATTCTGTATGTTGCTACTTCTACTCCCAAGGTAACCTCCTCACCTCTCTCCATTCTGTATGTTGCTACTTCTACTCCAAGGTAACGTCCTCCCCTCTCTCCATTCTGTATGTTGCTACTTCTACTCCCAAGGTAACCTCCTCCCCTCTCTCCATTCTGTATGTTGCTACTTCTACTCCAAGGTAACCTCCTCCCCTCTCTCCATTCTGTATGTTGCTACTTCTACTCCCAAGGTAACCTCCTCACCTCTCTCCATTCTGTATGTTGCTACTTCTACTCCAAGGTAACGTCCTCCCCTCTCTCCATTCTGTATGTTGCTACTTCTACTCCCAAGGTAACCTCCTCCCCTCTCTCCATTCTGTATGTTGCTACTTCTACTCCCAAGGTAACCTCCTCACCTCTCTCCATTCTGTATGTTGCTACTTCTACTCCCAAGGTAACGTCCTCACCTCTCTCCATTCTGTATGTTGCTACTTCTACTCCCAAGGTAACGTCCTCACCTCTCTCCATTCTGTATGTTGCTACTTCTACTCCAAGGTAACCTCCTCACCTCTCTCCATTCTGTATGTTGCTACTTCTACTCCAAGGTAACCTCCTCACCTCTCTCCATTCTGTATGTTGCTACTTCTACTCCAAGGTAACCTCCTCCCCTCTGCCATTCATTCCCCATGAAGGGTCATCATTGCTGAGTCATACCACCCAGTTTTTATGCCCTACTAAATACTTACAATCATTATCTAAGGGAGATTTTTAATTATACTTTATTTTACGGTGCTGTTCCCACTGCTATTTACCTAGCATTACCTGCTATTTACCTAGCATTACCTGCTATTTACCTAGCATTGCCTGCTATTTACCTAGCATTGCCTGCTATTTACCTAGCATTACCTGCTATTCCTTTCACTTATAACACATGCTCTAAAGTGCTCTATGAAATTGAAAAATTGGATTACCATTTCTGAAATGTAATATTGTTCTTTATCTACATGTTTAATCTCTTCATTTTTTTTGTGTTCCTTTAAAATGTATTTCAGGTCCAACAGAGGCGTCAGGAGCTGGAACAGGCCCTGGGCATCAGAAACACCTAGGCCAGATGAAGTCAAAGAAAAGCAGGAAAAGAAGTGGCTGTTCTCTCTGGGAGGACGAAAAGAGAAGTTTTGGGACATTCATATTTATAAATACACCGCTGATTTTTTTTTTTTGCAAAACGCTTAGATAAGACATCTTAGATATATAGACTGCTTTACTGCTGATGGTAACTGTAGGATATATTTTAACATCAACTAGCAGCTGTTATGGTTATGTATAAATGTTTGATTGCTACTTACTTTTTTTTATATTTGTCCCATTGTCCCGCTAAAATATATTTTGACTTATTTTCTTTCAATGGTCTATCTCTGTTTAACCCCCAAAGCATTTATTTTCTGTGCTGAACTCTCTCACAGATCTTGAATCTATATATTCAGGCCTAAGTGAGGTTGAAATTACCCCCAACTAAGTATTGATGCTACTTCACAATAACTAATATTTGGGTATTTTTAAGTAAGGGGCTTCAATTAAAGTTGTAACATTTGGCCAAGGTGAAAGAGCATTGGGTTAATTTTAAATGCTTGGGACTATCCATCTACCCCGCTCTGAGTCCAAACTAACTCATAACTGATCAGGTGATCAGCCTACACACACTACCATTCTGCCTTTGGTCTGGAATTGATATTCAGTGTTTGTTTGGTATTGATAGGGTTGTGTGAGTATTCCGTGGCCTTTTATTGGCCCGCTGGCTGATCGTTTCTTACCGAGATTATTTTAAATGCTTCTAGAATGTTGTGTACCTCCAAAAAAATTATACTTTTAGAATCTTGTGTGCTTCAACATTCCCCTATGAACACTTCAAAGCATGGTAATGACAGGCAAGGCTGTACAATGTTGTGAAACGTCACTATATTGGTTAGTTAATCATTTAAGTGGCCTTTCCATTTTAAACTATTTTGGTGGAGCTTTGTTTGTATAAAAACTAAAAAAAAGTTTAGAAAGTATGAGGTCTTGTTTAGTTAGAAGTAAAGAATATTAAGGAAGTAGTGTTTAGTAGTAATTACCTCAAGTCGATCTAGTTTTGTAAATAAGGAACAGAATAATCTGATGTGAAGGGGAAAATGTCTGTTTTTTTTTAAAGGACATGCCATCAATTTGACTCATTGTCTAATGCTCCGTTTGCCCAAGACGTTCCCCCTCAAGTGACCCCAATGGTTTAATCCAGAATATTCTCTATAACCTAGCAGCAAGTTGCAGTTGTTTGTTGGTCCTGTGTGGAAGAGGGAGAACAACGTTTTAGGCTTCTTACTGTTCTGTTCAGATGAATTCCTCTGGGTTTTCCTTCTTTATTTGTTAGTGTGCAGAAGCTATCAACACCTTTTAGGAAGAGAAGCGTTAGAGCTGGGTTCACTTTTTAGCTGTGACATTCACGAATTTCAGCTTTTTTTGCTAGCATGGTAGACGGCTTTAGGCTTGTAGCTATTTCTGTTTAGATATGACATGTAGAGGATGTAAGAAGCTTTATCGTTGTGCTCAATTCAGTATCTGTTCAGTAAGTTCATTTAAATACATATATTTTCAATGGGTATTTTTATTTTATTTTTCCAATAGTTGAGTGTAATTTCAATCAACGTGCTGATTTAATGCTGAATTGACCCCAAACCTGTAAAAGGGATGATACTGTTGACTGATTTTTTAAATCTTCAGACATTAATTGTATTTTTTATTTCATGGACCAAACCTATTTTCCTCCTGTATGTTTTGAATCTCGTGCTATAATAAAGGAAGTCGTCAATGATAACTTCTCGGTTGTGAATTAATTATTTAAAGTTGAACCATTTGATGCACAAACTGGCGTTCTTACCATTTTTAAAGATGTTACCTGCCTAAGTGCTCACCTCAGCATCACCGTTTAGTTCTGATACCACACACCTGTTTCGTTGCTGTGAGAAGTGGGGTGATTCAGCAGAGGGTATAGTATAACAACCAGGGGGACGATCTGGTCACTGACCTGCAGGTCAGCATATCGTGTTCATAGGATAAGGAGTTTAGACATAGATATTGCTTCAAACTTTTTTTGCTCTTGACATTATCCTAATCATTCTTGGTCAAAGACTCACCTCTCCGAACATTGAGATGTGCTAAAGGACACGATGTGAGACTCCTTCCTAACGCAACACATTGTTCCTAATGGGATTAGAAGTGGTCCTCTTCCTGACCGCGCTGACCAATAGCTACGAGGGGGCGTGACCCAGACGGTCTGCTAGACCACGTGTCAGGTATAAATACATTTCGTCTCGGCTTCAGACGCGTCTCGCACCAAGCACTTCAGGAGAAGCTACAGACACCGTGGACTATCGCACTGTACACCATGGCACTCAAGAAAGTATGCATCATTGGCTCTGGCAACTGGTAAGCATTTTTTATATTAATTCATTCTAAACATATTTAGCTCTTTCTGAGTTGATGATGCAGAATGATCTTAATGCACACGAGAGGGCAGTTTTTGCATGTCAGCGGTTTTCAAATGCCTCACTTAAGGGACTGTAATTTGAGGCGGTGATTACACTGTGAATCTTTGGATCGGTTGTGTATCACGTTTTAGGTCGTAGAATTGAAGCTGTGAGTGTATCGAGTTTGTGTTGTTTTTTTGCTCGATGTGATCTCACCAGAAAAAAGATGACAGTTTGAGAGATAGGCCTACAGTAAACTGCTGTTACCCTGTTCGTGTTAGATTTTCCCTGATTTCCTTGTTGCTTTATTAGACCAGTAATAATAATACGATTTGTAATTGTCTCAATTGGGCCAATGGTGATAATGCAACATAACTGGGGCAAATATCAGAATTTAATTTATAATCTCAATAGAGTTGATTTAATCTAGTAGATTTGCTGGATTATTGACTGTTCAGCCACAGTGACTGCATCGGACGTTTGGCTCATGCAGAATGCAGTTCAACTCCTTATAGTTTCTCTCTCACACACTCACACAAAAGGGCTGATCATATCATATTATGTGATGAACTTGAAGGGTGGTGGTGGTGGTATGTCCAGCAGCCATGCTGCTATTTCTATTTTTTTTTAATGTAACCTTTTATTTATTTAACTAGGCAAGTCAGTTAAGAACTAATTCTTATTTTACAATGACGGCCAAACCCTCCCCTAACCCGGACGACGCTAGGCCAAATTGTGCGCCTCCTATAACAACAAACGCTTTGAACTACTGCACTGCAGGGCCTTGGATTGACTTCCTCGGGAATGCTCTTATGTTCTCTGAGGTTGTGTTTTATTGTGTTGTTATGTAGGCTTACTAGTACAATGGGGGGATAGTAGCTGAATCAATATTGAGTTGTCTGATCTTTAAAATAACTCTTGCCTCATTGATTGACGTAAAATAATGTTTGAGTAAATACTACTCTGCCATTACACTCATTAGGAGTGGTTTATATTCATTATAAACAGTGAATGTTAAATTATTGACTCAATAATAATTTGAGTCCACTTTTTAAGAATGAATTATGACAATTTTCTTCCCTGATCTCTCTCCAGCATCTGTTACATAATATGCGGTGCTAGAAAGCTTAACTGATTGGCAGCAGTGAGAGACAGGCTTCACTAACCAAATACAATTGCAAGACATTCGACATCCTACCATCTCACTTGCTAGCCTGTTTATCTCTCAAAGTGGGATTACCTCACTGGGTCTTGCACCCAGAGTAATTTCTTAAGATCCTAAAATGTGGAGAACATGACTGAAACAATATCACTGTTTGAAATGGACACCTTTTGTTTCACATCCACAGGGGCTCTGCCATTGCCAAGATTGTAGGCGTCAATGCAGGAAAGCTTGACGTGTTCGACACGACAGTGAACATGTGGGTATTTGAGGAGACCGTGAACGGACGTAAACTCACAGAGATCATCAACACAGACCATGAGAACGTCAAGTACCTGCCCGGACACAAGCTTCCCCCAAACATCGTAAGACTCATTCATTTTAGACATTCAAAATACTCTGGGGAAAAAATGGTGTGTTAATAATTTTAGAAGTAACCCAGAACCAAATCTCTTGTGCAGCTAACATAACATTTTATACAGTTTGTCACGATAGAAAACACAACAATGCATGTATCACCTTTTCGGTTCAATAAAAAAACAAATTTGATTATTACCTGATTATTAACAAATCATTACCTAATAATTTATTATTACCAACTGTTAGATCTGCCACACATCCACCCGATGAATCTGTCTTCGCCCCGTGTAGGTGGCTGTTCCAGAGGTGACGGATGCTGTGAAGGGAGCAGACATCTTGATCTTCGTTATTCCACACCAGTTCATCAACAGAATCTGTGACACCATCAAAGAACACATCAAGAAGGATGCTGTGGGCATGTCTCTTATCAAAGTGAGTGTTTTTTTTGCTTTCAGGGCCTGTTTTGAATAAAAGCCAGCAGCAAACAATTACCTTTTTGAAGGGCAAACTTCTGATTGAATTTACAGAATTTAATACTGCTGCTTCTGATTGTTGTTTGTTGCTGTAAATAGGACGATGAGGCCTACATTCCTGGTGATCGGTTGTTGTAGGATGTCGATGAGAGGGAGATGATATGAATAGACGTATCCATGGTGATCTATGTTTCAGGGTGTGGATGAGGGGCCAGAGGGGTTGAAGCTGATCTCTGATGTCATCAGAGAGAAGCTGGGCGTCACCATGACGGTGCTGATGGGAGCTAACATAGCCAACGAAGTCGCGGAGGAGAAGTTCTGCGAAACAACAATCGGTAAGGGGTGTGTGTTTGGTTGTTTAGGAAAATAGAACACAGTATATCTCTGACCATTAAAATAGCATGTCAATGCTTTTGTGCTACATAAGTAAAGATCAATGTATTTCATGATTTTTTTTTTTTTAATAATTGTTTTAATTTAATCTTTAATTTAACTAGGCAAGTCAGTTAAGAACAAATTCTTATTTACAATGACCGTCTAGGAACAGTGGGTTAACTGCCTTGTTCAGGGGCAGAACGACAGATTTTTACCTTGTCAGCTGAGCATTTCAATCTAGCAACCTGGCCCAACGCTCTAACCACAAGGCTACCTGCCACCTCTACACTCTAACCACAAGGCTACCTGCCACCTCTACACTCTAACCACAAGGCTACCTGCCGCCTCTACACTCTAACCACAAGGCTACCTGCCAACCCCAGGTATGGTATTAAAGATATTTTTCACCTGTAATAATTGTCCATGTTTTGTATTCGTTACACAGGGTGCAAGAACAAAGAGTGGGGCCCCATCCTGAAGAAACTGATGCAGACCACGAACTTCAGAGTTACCGTGGTGGAGGAAGCTGATGTGGTAGAGATCTGTGGCGCTCTCAAGGTGGGCCTTTAGTTACGCAGGAAGGAGAAAAGTGTTACAATGTTCTAACCGGAATGGGGAGGCAGGGTAAGTCCAGTGGTCAGAGCGTTGGACCAGTAACCGAAAGGTTGCAAGATCGAATCCCAGAGCTGACGAGGTAAAAAAAAATCTGTCGTTCTGCCCTTGAACAAGGCAGTTAACCCACTGTTCCTAGGCCGTCATTGAAAATAAGAATTTGTTCTTAACTGACTTGCCTCGTTAAATAAAGGTTTTTAAAAAATATATATTTAAAAAAGTGGAAGGAGGAAACAGACACTGAGGATTTAAGGGGAAAAAAATGCTGTTGATCGTGTGTGTATTATAGTGTGTATTATAGTGTGTATTAATATGTGCTCAAACAAAGGAGTGTAATGTACCAGACGTGTTTCAGTCATGTTGACCATCGTCAGAGAATCTTTTAAGATAAATTGCTTTTTAGATTTCTATTTACAGATGAGATCGTAATGGTTTAAAACGATCTCTTCTTCTCCCACCCCAGAACATAGTGGCGGTAGGAGCAGGGTTCTGTGACGGCCTGGGCTTCGGAGATAACACCAAGGCGGCGGTAATCAGACTGGGGCTGATGGAGATGATTGCCTTCGCCCGGATATTCTGCACCGCTGGGCCCGTCTCCCCCGTCACTTTCCTGGAGAGCTGCGGCGTCGCCGACCTCATCACAACTTGCTACGGCGGACGCAACCGTAAGATCGCAGAGGCCTTCGCCAAAACCGGAAAGGTGCTGTGAGGAGTGTGGAAAGAATTTGTCATACCCGTTGTCGTCGATATTCTAAATGTTAAAATTTCTCTCTCGTGTGTCCCCTCTCTCTCTCTCTATATATATAAATCTATATAAATATATATATATATATATATATATATATAAATATATATATCTCTCTCTCTCACTCTGTCTTTGTATTGGTGTCTCCCTGTGTAGACTATTGAGGAGTTGGAGAAGGAGATGTTGAATGGGCAGAAGCTCCAGGGTCCGGCCACTGCAGCTGAAGTCAACCACATTCTGAAGAAGAAGGGCCTGGTGGACAAGTGAGTTACATTTGATGAGTTTGCCTTCAGAATCTTCTGAGAGTGAGTTGTGTTCTTAATTGATCATCCAATGACATGTAATGACAAACCACCCTTATAACCTTTTCACACTACTGAGCCAAACTGAGCTGATACATTAATAGAAAATAAAAGTGAAAGTCACCCAGTAAAATACTACTTGAGCATAAGTCTAAAAGTATTTGGTTTTAAATATACTTAACTATCAGAAGTACATGTAATTGCTAAAATATACTTAAGTATCAAGTAAAAGTACTAATCATTTCAAATCCAAATTCAAAACCAGAGGGCACCATTTTCTTTTTAATTTTCGGAAAGTAAATGAAGTGTGTTCAGTAAGTCCGCCAGATCAGACGCAGTAAGGATGACCAGGGATGTTCTCTTAACGCGTGTTAATTGGACCATTGTCCTGTCCTGCTAAGTATTCAAAATGTAACGAGTACTTCTAGGTGTCAGGGAAAATGTATTGAGTAAAAAGTACATGATTTTCTTTAGGAATGTAGTGAAGTAAATGTAAAAGTTGTCAAAAATATATATATAGTAAAGTACAGATACCCCAAAAAACTACTTTATTACTTTAAAGTATATTTACTTAAGTACTTTACTCCATTGTGTATATATATATATATATATATATATACTGTAAGCCAGTACGGTTTGGGTTGGCACTTTGGTGTGAATCAGGCATTTTTGTTTTAAAACTGAAACTGATATCCCAGCTTTCCACCTTCTAGGTTCCCCTTGTTCAATGCTGTCAACCAGATCTGTTTCCACGGACACCCCGTCAAAGAGTTCATCACCTGTTTGCAGAACCACCCTGAACACATGTGACTGACTGAAAGATGCTGGGACGCTTTAAATGTTGGAACCAGCCGAAGGAGGCGAGGCTGACGAGGAGCGGGTTGGACGATGATTCCACCTCATCTAAATGTCTAAATACTACGGAGTGGACCACAAAACACCTCAGAAAGAGAACTTCTCAGTCAAACCGACCTCTGGTTCTGGGCTGCTGTAATATGCCACTACAATATCATCAAAAATACCGTTTGTTCCGACTGATTCTTAAGTTGTTATTGGTCTTGTTGCCACTAGGTAATATGTCAGATTTTCCAAAAAATACATTTTGTTTAGAAGAATGTCCCTTGGCCTTAAACAGGTGAATTGTCTTCTGAGAGGGGAAGGTCTATTTTTGTGTAAGTTGCATTTTCCATAGTCGGCGAATCCCACACAAAAACACATGAAAGAAGTGCCTTAATCTACTTTTTGATCCAGTCACTGGTAAATATTTGTCTTGCGAACAGATTTTATTACCTTGTTATGTTTGACAAAGGACTTGAATAAACAACCGTTATTCACTGCTTATCCCTGGTTACCGCCTTCATTATGTTATCTCTCTCTCTCTCTCTGTCTCTCTGTCTGTCTCTCTCTCTCAACTTACTCTCTCTCTCTCAAATTTCTGTCCCTGAACAAAGGGGGGGTCAAAGTCAAAAGTAACAGTCAGTATCTGGTGTGGCCACCAGCTGCATTAAGTACTGCAGTGCATCTCCTCCTGGACTGCACCAGATTTGCCAGTTCTTCCTGTGAGATGTTACCCCACTCTTCCACCAAGGCACCTGCAAGTTCCCAGACATTTCTGGAGGGAATGGCCCTAGCCCTCACCCTCCTATCCAACAGGTCCCAGACGTGCTCAATGGGATTGAGATCTGGGCTCTTCGTTGGCCATGGCAGAATACTGACATTCCTGTCTTGCAGGAAATCACGCACAGAACGAGCAGTATGGCTGGTGGCATTGTCATGCTGGAGGGTCATGTCAGGATGAGCCTGCAGGAAGGGTACCACATGAGGGAGGAGGATGTCTTCCCTGTAACGCACAGTGTTGAAATGGCCTGCAATGACAACAAGCTCAGTCCGATGATGCTGTGACACACCGCCCCAGACCATGACGGACCCTCCACCTCCAAATCGATCCCTCTCCAGAGTACAGGCCTCGGTGTAACGCTCATTCCTTCGACGATAAACGCGAATCCGACCGTCACCCCTGGTGAGACAAACCTGAGACTTGTCAGTGAAGAGCACTTTTTGCCAGTCCTGTCTGATCCAGCAACGGTGGGTTTGTGCTCATAGGTGATGTCTGGTGAGGACCTGCCTTTACAACAGGCCTACAAGCCCTCAGTCCAGCCTCTCTCAGCCTCAGACAGTCTGAGCACTGATGGAGGGATTGTGCGTTCCTGGTGTAAGTCGGGCGGCAGTTTCCATCCTGTACCTGTCCCGCAGGTGTGATGCTCGGATGTACCGATCCTGTGCAGGTGTTGTTACACGTGGTCTGCCACTGCGAGGACGATCAGCTGTTCGTCCTGTCTCCCTGTAGCGCTGTCTTAGGTGTCTCACAGTATGGACATTGCAATTTTTTGCCCTGACCACATCTGCAGTCCTCATGCCTCCTTGCAGCATGCATAAGGCAAGTTCACACAGATGAGCAGGGACCCTGGGCATCTTTCTTTTGGTGTTTTTCAGAGTCAGTAGAAAGGCCTCCTTAGTGTCCTTAGTTTTCATAACTGTGACCTTAATTGCCTACCGTCTGTAAGCTGTTAGTGTCTTAACGACCGTTCTACAGGTGCATGTTCATTAATTGTTTATGGTTCATTGAACAAGCATGGGAAACAGTGTTTAAACCCTTTACAATGAAGAGCTGTGAAGTTATTTGGATTTTTAACTAATTATCTTTGAAAGACAGGGTCCTGAAAAAGGGCCGTTTCCATTTTTTGCTGAGTTTATATACAGTAAAGTACATCAGTGTTATAGCTTGGCCGTGTTAGGCCTTCAGTCAGTAGATTGCAAAGGACCTTTCCACAAGTGCATGCTGTGCTCTCAACACCCCTCAATGAAACCTGACCTGAATCTGACTAGCCTGCTAGCCTGCTACCCTAAACTCTTCACCTTTACCATTTTCTAGAGTGACGACTGCAACGATTCTCTCTGCTGAGAAGTGGATCTCACATAGTAATCTGAAGTGATGGAAGAGAAGACTTGGGCCTATGCACAATATTACAATAGATTAAATTAGGATCATATCTTGTTTTGGAGCATTGGAATCAGTACACACACGATTTTGAAACTTGCCCGAAATTACTTCAATATTTGCTGAAGCAGTTTTACTCAGGAAAAAACCCCTCTGGGACATTATATAAATCCTAGTGTAATCCAATTTTAACTATATTCAGGATAGTCTGTTATTGGTTATAAATTCAACTATGCAAAAAAATAAATTATATATATATATATATATATATATATATATATATATATATATATATATATATATATATATATATAATTCTCAAATTTGTGAGATGCCATTGTGCCAAAATCAGTATGTGAAATTGAAAGTAGGATCTGCTTTGGTTTGTGAGCAAATGACTGGCTTTTTTAGTAGATAGACCCAACAGAAGTAGCTTTTTTAGTAGATAGACCCAACAGAAGTAGCTTTTTTAGTAGATAGACCCAACAGAAGTAGCTTTTTTTAGTAGATAGACCCAACAGAAGTAGCTTTTTTTAGTAGATTGACCCAACAGAAGTAGCTTTTTTTAGTAGATAGACCCAACAGAAGTAGATTTTTTTAGTAGATAGACCCAACAGAAGTAGATTTTTTTAGTAGATAGACCCAACAGAAGTAGATTTTTTTAGTAGATAGACCCAACAGAAGTAGATTTTTTTAGTAGATTGACCCAACAGAAGTAGCTTTTTTTAGTAGATTGACCCAACAGAAGTAGCTTTTTTTAGTAGATAGACCCAACAGAAGTAGCTTTTTTTAGTAGATAGACCCAACAGAAGTAGATTTTTTTAGTAGATAGACCCAACAGAAGTAGATTTTTTTAGTAGATAGACCCAACAAAGTAGATTTTTTTAGTAGATTGACCCAACAGAAGTAGCTTTTTTTAGTAGATTGACCCAACAGAAGTAGCTTTTTTTAGTAGATAGACCCAACAGAAGTAGCTTTTTTCCCCCATGGCCTGCATCTGAAATACATCAGCAGTAGGCCAGAAGTGGGGAAAAAAGGTAACATGCCAATTTGCCAGTGTCATGTAATAAGTAGACGATCATTGGAGTCCCTAGTTGACATGGTTTGCATATTTATTGAGTCAGTGTACTAATAATAGCTACTCTCCATCACGGCAAAGGTGGAAGTTGAACTATATTTAGTACAGGGCTCAGTGTAGATGGCCGTGGACCAGGGAGCGACTGCTCTAATGTCCGTCATGACATTAGCTGCCCTATCAGACATGTAGGACTGGGATACCCCCCCCCGCCATGAGAACATATACTACATGACCAAAAGTATGTGGACACCTGCTCGTCGAACATCTCATTCCAAAATCATGGGCATTGATATGGAGTTGCTCCCCCATTTGCTGCTGTAAAAGCTTCCAAACTTCTGGAATGGTTTTCCACTAGATGTTGGAACATTGCTGGGGGAGGGGGGGGACTTGCTTCATTCCAGCCACAAGAGCATTAGTGAGGTCTGGCACTGATGTTGGGCATTTCAAACGACGTTCCAATTCATCCCAAAGGTGTTCATTGTGGTTTAGGTCAGGGCTCTGAGCAGGCCAGTCAAGTTCTTCCACACCGATCTCAACAAACCTTTTCTGCATGGACCTCGCTTTGTGCATTTGGGCATTGTCATGCTGAAACAGGAAATGACCTTCCCCAAACTGTTGCCACAATGTTGAAAGGACAGAATCGTCTAGAATGTCATTGTATGCTGTAGCGTTAAGATTTCCCTTCACTGGAACTAAGGGGCCTAGCCTGAACCATGAAAAACAGCCCCAGACCAATATTCCTTCTCCACCAAACTTTACAGTTGCCACTATGCATTGGGGCAGGTAGCGTTCTCCTGGCATCAGCCAAACACAGATTTGTCTGTCGGACTGCCAGATGGTGAAGCTTGATTCATCACTCCAGAGAACGTGTTTCCACTGCTCCAGAGTCCAATGGCGGTGAGCTTTACACCACTCCAGCTTGTGCTTGGCATTGTCCAGGGTGATCTTAGGCTTGTGTGCGACTCCTTGGCCAAGAAACCCATTTCATGAAGCTCCAGACGAACCGTTCTTGTGCTGACGTTGCTTCCAGGGGCAGCTTGGAACTCACTAGTGAGTGTTGCAACCGAAGACAGAGGATTTTTATGTTGTGAGCTTGTGTGGCCTACCACTTCACAGCTGAGCCGTTGTTGCTCCTAGACATTTCCACCTCACAATTACAGCACTTGCAGTTGACCAGCTCTAACAGGGCCAAAATGTTATGAACTGACTTGTTGGGAAGGTGGCATCCTATGACGGTGACACGTTGAAAGTCTCTCAGCTCTTCAGTAAGGTCATTCTACTGCCAATGTTTGTCTGTGGAGAATGCATGGCTGCGTGCTCGATTTTATACACCTGTCAGCAACGGGTGTGGCTGAAATAGCCGGATCCACTCATTTGAAGGGGTGTCCACATACTTTTGTGTATATATATATATATATATATATATAGTGTACATACAGCTAGATGCGTATCCTCATACAGGATGTTGGTTATGTTTTCCTCCTCCAGTCTATTTGGAGAAGTGTCTACTCTTTCTTTACTAGTTTCACGTTTTATTGCACAAGTACAGTGACAATCTGAACTAGCAACCCCCTTCCCAACAGTATTCTCTATCAAAATAGTATTAACTAAAAAAAAAAGAAAGGAAGAAAGAAACAATATGAGAATGTAAGCTATATGGGACAGTGCCAGAAAACACATTTACAATGTGCAGAGATACTGGAGTATTTTGAGGTAGATGTATAGGCTGGGATTAGAAAGCGACTGGTAGCAGGATAAATAATGATAATAGTTAACAGTATGGCAGCAGCATAAGTGGTGTGTGTGTGTGCGTGCGTGTGCGCGTGCGTGCGTGTATTTGCGAGAGTGTCAGTGTAGGTGTGTCTGTTTGTCTGTCAGTGTGCGTATAGAGAGAGAGGGAGAGAGAGGGAGGCGGAAGGGGGGGATAGAGGTAAAGAAAGAGAGGGAAGGGGAGGGAGAAATGGGATTGGGAAAGATGGAGAGACAGAGAGAGAGAGACGGTGAGAGGATGAGAGAGGGAGATGTAGAGAGAGGGGGGATAAATTGAGGGATAAGAGATAGGAGAGAGAGATAGGAGAGAAGAGGCTATACGAGGGCTTATGAAATGGAATGACAATGAGACTCCAAAACAGGAGGAGAAATAAATGAAAAGAGGAGAGGAAATACAGGCTTAGACATGATAACTATATCGCTGGAATAAAGAACGGAATATATGGTCCGTGGAGGGGGGGTGGGGGGTGGTGGGTGGGGGGGGGTGGACAGCTATTGTCTATCTGTTTAACAGTGTCATTGCTTTGGGGGCAGAAGCCTGTTTGTCCGATACTTCATACTCTGGCGCCATCTGCCGGATAGAAGTAGAGAGAACAGTCTATGTATGGCAGGGTTGGCTGAAGTCTCTGACACCTCGGGCCATCCTCAGACACCGCTTGTTGGTGTGTAGGTCTAGAATGCCATGGGAGCTCTGTAGGGCCTTGTGGACGAGGGCGGTGCAGTTGCTATACCAGGCGGTGACGCAGCAGGTCAAGATACTCTCGACGGTGCATCTGTAGACGTTCTTGAGAATCTGAGGGACCATTCCAAATCTTTATCTATACATCATTTTACTGGTTGTTTTCAACACGCCTAACCCAATGGGAGTGGGTGTTATTAGACACAAGACCTATTTTATTACACAGTTATTGTGCTATTATCATCGTACTGTATTGAGGTGACATTTCAGAATGTCTCCGTTGCCATGGACGCCTGGTGGAGCCCTCATCTCGTACAGAGAACTCTGAGGGTGGGTTTCGAGACAATGATGTACAACGTGACATTTTCATTGTACTATATTGTTCTACATACACACATTATACGTTCACTGATATTCATCTCAAAATGTCTTATCACGGATCACCATTGCTACACTATCACTATAAATACAGTATATCACAGAAGTGAGTACACCCCTCACATTTTTGTAAACACTTAGGGGTGTACTCACTTTTGTTGCCAGAGGTTTAGACATTAATGGCTGTGTGTTGAGTTATTTTTGAAGGGACAGCAAATGTACACTGTTATACAAGCTGTACTCTCACTACTTTACATTGTAGCAAAGTGTAATTTCTTTAGTGTTGTCACATGAAAAGATATACTCAAATATTTACAAAAATGTGAGGGGTGTACTCACTTTTGTGATCTACTGTATATATATATTATTTCACCTTTATTTAACCAGGTAGGCTAGTTGAGAACAAGTTCTCATTTACAACTGCGACCTGGCCAAGATAAAGCAAACCAGCGCGACACAAACAACAACACAGAGTTACACATGGAATAAACAAACATACAGTCAATAACACAATAGAGAAAAATAAAGTCTATACAGTGTGTGCAAATGAGGTAAGATAAGGGAGGAAGGCAATAAATAGGCCATAGTAGTGAAATAATTACAATTTAACAATTAAACACTGGAGTGATGAATGTGTAAGTAGAGATTATTTATTTATTTTTTTATTTTACCTTTATTTAACCAGGTAGGCAAGTTGAGAACAAGTTCTCATTTACAATTGCGACCTGGCCAAGATAAAGCAAAGCAGTTCGACAGATACAACAACACAGAGTTACACATGGAGTAAAACAAACATACAGTCAATAATAAAGTATAAACAAGTCTATATACAATGTGAGCAAATGAGGTGAGAAGGGAGGTAAAGGCAAAAAAAGGCCTTGGTGGCAAGGTAAATACAATATAGCAAGTAAAACACTGGAATGGTAGTTTTGCAATGGAAGAATGTGCAAAGTAGAAATAAAAATAATGGGGTGCAAAGGAGCAAAATAAATAAATAAATTAAATACAGTTGGGAAAGAGGTAGTTGATAGGGCTAAATTATATGTGGGCTATGTACAGGTGCAGTAATCTGTGAGCTGCTCTGACAGTTGGTGCTTAAAGCTAGTGAGGGAGATAAGAGTTTCCAGTTTCAGAGATTTTTGTAGTTCGTTCCAGTCATTGGCAGCAGAGAACTGGAAAGAGAGGCGGCCAAAGAAAGAATTGGTTTTGGGGGTGACTAGAGAGATATACCTGCTGGAGCGTGTGCTACAGGTGGGAGATGCTATGGTGACCAGCGAGCTGAGATAAGGGGGGACTTTACCTAGCAGGGTCTTGTAGATGACATGGAGCCAGTGGGTTTGGCGACGAGTATGAAGCGAGGGCCAGCCAACGAGAGCGTACAGGTCGCAATGGTGGGTAGTGTATGGGGCTTTGGTGACAAAACGGATTGCACTGTGATAGACTGCATCCAGTTTGTTGAGTAGGGTATTGGAGGCTATTTTGTAAATTACATCGCCGAAGTCGAGGATCGGTAGGATGGTCAGTTTTACAAGGGTATGTTTGGCAGCATGATTGAAGGATGCTTTATTGCCAATTCTAGATTTAATTTTGGATTGGAGAGTTTACAGTCTAACCAGACACCTAGGTATTTATAGTTGTCCACATATTCTAAGTCAGAACCATCCAAAGTAGTGATGGTGGGCAGGTGCGGGTGTAGCCGATGTGAAATTGCTAGCTAGTTAGCGGTGGTGCGCTCTAGTGGAGTTTCAATCGGTGACGTCACTTGCTCTGAGACCTTGAAGTAGTGGTTCCCCTTTGCTCTGCAAGGGCCGCGGCTTTTGTGGAGCGATGGGTAACGATGCTTCGAGGGTGACTGTTGACGTGTGCAGAGCATCCCTGGTTCGCGCCCAGGTCGGGGCGAGGGGACGGGCGTAAAGTCTATACTGTTACACGTGCAGCAATCGGTTGAAGAGCATGCATTTAGTTTTACTTGCATTTAAGAGCAGTTGGAGGCCATGGAAGGAGAGTTGTATGGCATTGAAGCTCATCTGGTGGCTAGTTAACAGTGTCCAAAGAAGGGCCAGAAGTATACAGAATGGTGTCGTCTGCATAGAGGTGGATCAGGGAATCACCAGCAGCAAGAGCAACATCATTGATGTATACAGAGAAAAGAGTCGGCCTGAGAATTGAACCATGTGGCACCCCCATAGAGACTGCCAGAGGTCCGGACAACAGGCCCTCCGATTTGACACACTGAACTCTGTCTGAGAAGTAGTTGGTGAAACAGGCGAGGTAGTCATTTGAGAAACCAAGGCTGTTGAGTCTGCCGATAAGAATGTGGTGATTGACAGAGTCGAAAGCCTTGGCCAGTTCGATGAATATAACTGCACAGTATTGTCTCATCGATGGCGGTTATGATATCGTTTAGGATCTTGAGCGTGGCTGAGGTGCACCCATGACCAGCTCGGAAACCAGATTGAATAGCGGAAAAGGTACGGTGGGATTCGAAATGATCGGTGTTCTGTTTGTTAACTTGGCTTTCGAAGCCAAGGCAGGGTAGGATAGATATAAGTCTGTAGCAGTTTGGGTCTAGAGTGTCTCCCCCTTTGAAGAGGGGGATGAACGCGGGAGCTTTCCAATCTTTGGGAATATCAGACAATATGAAAGAAAGGTTGAACAGGCTAGTAATAGGGGTTGCAACAATTTCGGCTGATAATTTTAGAAAGAGAAGGTCCAGATTGTCTAGCCCTGCTGATTTGTAGGGGTCCAGATTTTGCAGCTCTTTCAGAACATCAGCTATCTGGATTTCGGTGAAGGAGAAATGGGGGAGACTTAGGCAAGTTGCTGTGGGGGGTGCAGGGCTGTTGACCAGGGTAGGGGTGGCCAGGTGGAATGCATGGCCAGCCGTAGAAAAATGCTTATTTAAATGCTCAATTATTGTGGATTTATCAGTGGTGACGACAGTGTTTCCTAGCCTCAGTGCAGTGGGCAGCTGGGAGGAGGTGCTCTTATTCTTATTAGATAAGAAAGACACTAGTCTATCTGGTTGGAAAAGTAATAGTGAACGTCCCATCAGTAATAGCACAGTTTATAAACCCAGAGGCACAACATTGCTAGACTACCGGGAACGCTTGCTAAACAGACCAAGAAGACCAGGCCAGTGTAACGGATGTGAAACGGGCGCTAAATAGCGTTTCAATCAGTGACGTCACTTGCTCTGAGACCTTGAAGTAGTAGTTCCCCCTTGCTCTGCAAGGGCCGCGGCTTTTGTGGCGCGATGGGTAACGATGCTTCGAGGGTGACTGTTGATGTGTGCAGAAGGTCCCTATTTCGCGCCCGGGTATGGGCGATGGGACGGTCTAAAATTATACTGTTACACCAGGGTTTGAAATTTGCGAAGTCGATGAGAGAAGTGAAAAAATATTTCTTAGTTGTTAATTTTCTCGAAATCTAAAGGAAGAACCTATATTCAAGCCAGTGTCTTAAGTAGTTGAACATGTTATTACGCCAACCTCGTGAATGTGACAAATTGACACGTTTTAATTTTCGTCAAAAACAACTTTGTATTGAATAAGTGCTTTATATTTAACGGCTTGCACCACATGCGCAGTTTGGCTAGCCAACGTCGCCATCTTCATACCACAGACAGAACAATGAGAAATCTATTTCAAATGATGTATACATGTGAAGCATCCGCCTGGAGTCTCCACTCACTTCCAAATATGGTAGTGAGAGGAAGCCCAGTGCCCGGCAGTGGGAGAAGATGGAATGAGATGGATTCTGGCCAACGTTAACAATGTTGGCAACGTTAACACACGTTTCCCATGCCAATAAAGCCCCTTGAATTGAATTGGATTCTGGCCGATATTCTGATAGTTTTCTCGTCGATGAAACAATTGATCTCAATACTGGTTTATCTTCCCAAAACTAGAATATGTGACGAGCAGAGTGGAATATGTTATGTAGACGCTTACCCTTTACCAAAGTGTTAAAGAATTGCGTTGTTTAGGAGTGCAAAGGAGAATTCTTGCACATGCGCACTTCACAGAGTAGGCGTTCCCTGTTGCTAGAACGAGCCAATAGGATCTCGCTAGCTCATGCTTGGCTCTGCCCACCTTCTCGTTTGTTCTGCCCACATTTCTTCCCATCTTAAACCACAAGCTGTGGTCTTTTTTTAGTAAAAAAAAAAAATCTTTGTTCTTTCTGGACTGTCTTTGATGATTGCTCTGTTGTGAGGCCTTTTTAATTTCATCCATCCAACAATTCTATCACGGACAACAAAACGTTTCTGGACTCAAAGGAAGGGCGGTGGAAACGTTTCCATCGTTTTATTTTTTCTCCAGAGGATTACATTTCTTAAATCGAAGCCACTTTTGGTGATCATGGCTGCTCTTTCAGTGTGGTTTTGGAACGAGAGGTTTTGGCTCCCACATAATGTGACTTGGGCGGATCTTGCAGACCCAGCGCCCGGGGTGGAGTATCCAAAAGCCGGGCACTTACTCTCTGCCTTACCGTTGGCTGTGGGGATCTTTGCTGTCAGAATACTATTTGAGAGGTATGCACTATTTTGCTTTTCTAAGTCATGTTACCATGACGTTTTTTCCCTCATGTTTTCTTTTATCAACTATTTCTTGAAGATAACACCCGCCCGGCCGTAAATGCACGCACGAGTCTTCGATTGAAAAATAAAAATGTCCTTGCCATCGTATTTTTTTGGGGGGTAGTCCCATAGATTTATGATTTAATAGGATCTCTATGGTTGTCCATCCATGTCAGCCTTATGCTAGCTACGCGAACCTCTAGCTGCTTGCTACTTCGTAGGGCAGGGGTCGGCAACAGCTGGCCTACGGGCCAAAGCCGTTCCTCAAGTGTTTTTCTTTGGTCTTCCAAAGTTTAAACTTTTTGGGTAAAAAACAAAACAACTGTAAAATCACCAATATTTTTTAAAAATCTGTACCCAAGTATTCCCACAAATAATAAGAGACATATGTGATCGTATCTCAATGTAATCAAGGTAGGAAATGATTATGTTATTTTCAAATACAACCTCCTTTTGGGCTTTCTTGTGGTCAATTTGAGTGTACAAGTTATTATAATTATGTTCCAGCCCCTTTACCATCCGCTCGGACAGACATCGTCCCGCTGCAAAATCTAGTTGTCTACCCCTGTCCTAGTAAAAGCCAACTCATACAAAGCATCTAACAATAGATATCGAAAATAAGCTCATTATCCATTGATATAATATCTATGGCCGACAGTGACAGTACAACAACTTGATGACAACGTTTGCAAGCAGTTCTCAGAGCTGGCCTGTATTGTCAGGGTCAGTTATTACAAAGTTATTTTCTTTAGAAAGCACACGTCCCACAATCTCCAGTCCAGGTTGCCTTTTAATTCAAACCATGTTCAGCAATCATGGCTATAGACATGGTGGGGAGAAAAAAACGTTATAAACTGGTTATAACAGACCCTTTGTCACTGAGAAACGGACACATCAGGGCTGCAGGATCACAAATCAGTCCATTACCAGTATTCATGACAGTCCGCCCATCCATACCTAAAGAGCTTATCATCATTACCAAACAGCCTCAGGCCTGGTTGGGGACCGACATACAGTATATAGCCTAGCCCAGGTTTCTACAACCCTGTTCCCGGAGAGCTACCCTCCTGTAGGTTTTTACGCTCCTAGTCTAGCACACCTGATTGTAATAATTTAGCTGGTTGATAAACTGAATCAGGTTTAGTGACAGGTGGTATTGGAGTGAAAACCTACAGGAGATTAGCTCTCCAGGAAGAGGATTGCAGAACCCTGCCCTAGCCTATGTGTCATGGGTTGGGTTGGGACTCGTCACATCTATGTGGGAACTAGGCCTATTTGTCATGAATGAGAGAGGAGGCGATGGGTTCATTTTCTGTTTAATTAGCTTCTGGTATAAACTTGCTTTGACTAGTTTTAGAATCTTACAGGTTTTTTTTCCTTGTTACTGTTGTCCCTTGGGTTTCAGGGTTAGTCGGGGAAAGTTTGGCGGAAATCCAGGCTGAAGCATTGCGATGGATGGAGTGATATTGTACGTTTTTCATAATGGCTCTGAACATTGTGGGCATTTCACCAAACTGCTGGCCATCTTGTACTTGCAGAGCCCATATTCATAAATCATAAATCATCTCCGACTCTCAGTCGGAGTCCTGCTTTACTTGCTTTGACTAGTGGGGCCGAAATGTTGTCTTTAGATCACAATGAATAAGATTAAATGGGCAGAGGTACCTGATCTTTGGGGTGGCAGGTAGCCTAGTGGTTAGAGCGTTGGGACAGTTACCGAAAGGTTGCTGGATCGAATCCCGAGCTGACAATCTGTTGTTCTGAACAAGGCAATAAGAATTTATTCTTAACTGACTTGCCTAGTTAAATGAAAAATAACTACTCTGAGATAACTCCCTAGATCTTCACCAATACAAAGGGGAATAAGGGTTTGTTTCTGGAAATAAGGGACCTTAGTCCTTCCTCACCTCTCAGGGGAATAAGGGTTTGTTTCTGGAAATAAGGGTCCTTCCTCACCTCTCAGAAGAATAAGGGATTGTTACTGGAAGTTGTGAAGTAGCCAATCATCACATTCACTTGGCACATAAACACGGTCTAGAACAGAAGTTGATTGTGTTGAAAGTTCAGTTTTTGTAGGCCATAAGCCAGTTAATTTATAAGCCAATTCATGAACTGTGTTGAACTGGGCCAATAATGACACATGAAGTATGATTATCTCTGTTGCATCATATTTGTCTTTAACCTGTACCTTGGAGACCTTTTCTCTGTGAGGAGGATTAAGTAACAACAAAAAAAAAAAACAGTTTCAGACTGTTTTGGCCTTAATAAACATGTCTTTACCTAATCCTTTTCTATTGAACTGATTTGGCTTGGCTAATACAAGCTGTTTATGTAAACAGAGCATCCATCAGTTCACTCAACATCTCTTTACACTCTTTCTCATGTACGCACACCTCTAGGCTACATTCATTTTGTGGTTTATATGGCAGTTTTTTTCAACTGCCATACAGACAGAGAGAGACAGCTAGCTTGCCGGACTAGCTCAGAGAGAGACAGCTAGCTTGCCGGACTAGCTCAGAGAGAGACAGCTAGCCGGACTAGCTCAGAGAGAGACAGCTAGCTTGCCGGACTAGCTCAGAGAGAGACAGCTAGCCGGACTAGCTCAGAGAGAGACAGCTAGCTTGCCGGACTAGCTCAGAGAGAGACAGCTAGCTTGCCGGACTAGCTCAGAGAGAGACCGCTAGCTTGCCGGACTAGCTCAGAGAGAGACAGCTAGCTTGCCGGACTAGCTCAGAGAGAGACCGCTAGCTTGCCGGACTAGCTCAGAGAGAGACAGCTAGCTTGCCGGACTAGCTCAGAGAGAGACAGCTAGCTTGCCGGACTAGCTCAGAGAGAGACAGCTAGCTTGCCGGACTAGCTCAGAGAGAGACAGCTAGCTTGCCGGACTAGCTCAGAGAGAGACAGCTAGCTTGCCGGACTAGCTCAGAGAGAGACAGCTAGCTTGCCGGACTAGCTCAGAGAGAGACAGCTAGCCGGACTAGCTCAGAGAGAGACAGCTAGCTTGCCGGACTAGCTCAGAGAGAGACAGCTAGCTTGCCGGACTAGCTCAGGTGGCTCCCACCACTGTTGCTGCTCTCAGATATTGTTGACTGTCACAGGATTTACAAGCCGTTGTAGTTTCAGCACTGCCTCTGTCTCTTGGCAACAGACCTGGCTTCCAACAGGATGTATTTTCAATAGTACTTTATTTGGGCTTGATTGAGCTTGCCTGGTTAAATTGACCAATTAGAATAGTCCCAAAACTGGAAACCCCTCCCATCTGGCACTTCAGGCAGGCTAGACATTTTTTTAATTGTTTATGTTTAGAATAGTACTTGAACCCAAGTCTGCTTAGCAGCATGGCCCAGGGTTTGTTTAAATGGTCTGGTCCCAAGGAAGAAAATGGATGTTTTAATATGTCTCTTCCTGTTGCTTCTGTCTCTGGTCCTATCATCGTTCCCTGCTCAGAATACCAGTTGTATTAGTAACCATCGGGAGACCAGTTGTATTAGTAACCATCAGGAGACCAGTTGTAGTAGTAACCATCAGGAGACCAGTTGTAGTATAACCATCAGGAGACCAGTTGTAGTATAACCATCAGGAGACCAGTTGTATTAGTAACCATCAGGAGACCAGTTGTATTAGTAACCATCAGGAGACCAGTTGTATTAGTAACCATCAGGAGACCAGTTGTATTAGTAACCATCAGGAGACCAGTTGTAGTAGTAACCATCAGGAGACCAGTTGTATTAGTAACCATCAGGAGACCAGTTGTATTAGTAACCATCAGGAGACCAGTTGTAGTAGTAACCATCAGGAGACCAGTTGTATTAGTACTCATCAGGAGACCAGTTGTATTAGTAACCATCAGGAGACCAGTTGTAGTAGTAACCATCAGGAGACCAGTTGTATTAGTAACCATCAGGAGACCAGTTGTAGTAGTAACCATCAGGAGACCAGTTGTATTAGTAACCATCAGGAGACCAGTTGTATTAGTAACCATCAGGAGACCAGTTGTAGTAGTAACCATCAGGAGACCAGTTGTATTAGTAACCATCAGGAGACCAGTTGTATTAGTAACCATCAGGAGACCAGTTGTAGTAGTAACCATCAGGAGACCAGTTGTATTCGAAACCATCAGGAGACCAGTTGTATTAGTAACCATCAGGAGACCAGTTGTATTAGTAACCATCAGGAGACCAGTTGTAGTAGTAACCATCAGGAGACCAGTTATATTAGTAACCATCAGGAGACCAGTTGTAGTAGTAACCATCAGTAGACCAGTTATAGTAGTAACCATCAGGAGACCAGTTGTATTAGTAACCATCAGGAGACCAGTTGTATTAGTAACCATCAGGAGACCAGTTGTATTAGTAACCATCAGGAGACCAGTTGTATTAGTAACCATCAGGAGACCAATTGTAGTAGTAACCATCAGGAGACCAGTTATATTAGTAACCATCAGGAGACCAGTTATATTAGTAACCATCAGGAGACCAGTTGTAGTAGTAACCATCAGTAGACCAGTTGTAGTAGTAACCATCAGGAGACCAGTTGTATTAGTAACCATCAGGAGACCAGTTGTATTAGTAACCATCAGGAGACCAGTTGTAGTATAACCATCAGGAGACCAGTTGTAGTATAACCATCAGGAGACCAGTTGTATTAGTAACCATCAGGAGACCAGTTGTATTAGTAACCATCAGGAGACCAGTTGTATTAGTAACCATCAGGAGACCAGTTGTATTAGTAACCATCAGGAGACCAGTTGTAGTAGTAACCATCAGGAGACCAGTTGTATTAGTAACCATCAGGAGACCAGTTGTATTAGTAACCATCAGGAGACCAGTTGTATTAGTAACCATCAGGAGACCAGTTGTATTAGTACTCATCAGGAGACCAGTTGTATTAGTAACCATCAGGAGACCAGTTGTAGTAGTAACCATCAGGAGACCAGTTGTATTAGTAACCATCAGGAGACCAGTTGTAGTAGTAACCATCAGGAGACCAGTTGTATTAGTAACCATCAGGAGACCAGTTGTATTAGTAACCATCAGGAGACCAGTTGTAGTAGTAACCATCAGGAGACCAGTTGTATTAGTAACCATCAGGAGACCAGTTGTATTAGTAACCATCAGGAGACCAGTTGTAGTAGTAACCATCAGGAGACCAGTTGTAGTAGTAACCATCAGGAGACCAGTTGTATTCGAAACCATCAGTAGACCAGTTGTATTAGTAACCATCAGGAGACCAGTTGTATTAGTAACCATCAGGAGACCAGTTGTATTAGTAACCATCAGGAGACCAGTTATATTAGTAACCATCAGGAGACCAGTTGTAGTAGTAACCATCAGTAGACCAGTTGTAGTAGTAACCATCAGGAGACCAGTTGTATTAGTAACCATCAGGAGACCAGTTGTATTAGTAACCATCAGGAGACCAGTTGTATTAGTAACCATCAGGAGACCAGTTGTATTAGTAACCATCAGGAGACCAATTGTAGTAGTAACCATCAGGAGACCAGTTATATTAGTAACCATCAGGAGACCAGTTATATTAGTAACCATCAGGAGACCAGTTGTAGTAGTAACCATCAGTAGACTAGTTGTAGTAGTAACCATCAGGAGACCAGTTGTATTAGTAACCATCAGGAGACCAGTTGTATTAGTAACCATCAGGAGACCAGTTGTATTAGTAACCATCAGGAGACCAGTTGTATTAGTAACCATCAGGAGACCAGTTGTATTAGTAACCATCAGGAGACCAGTTGTATTAGTAACCATCAGGAGACCAGTTGTATTCGAAACCATCAGGAGACCAGTTGTATTAGTAACCATCAGGAGACCAGTTGTATTAGTAACCATCAGGAGACCAGTTGTAGTAGTAACCATCAGGAGACCAGTTGTATTAGAAACCATCAGGAGACCAGTTGTATTCGAAACCATCAGGAGACCAGTTGTAGTAGTAACCCTCAAACTGTCCTCTTTCCAACTGAGTTAGCCAGGAGTGGAAAAAGTCATCAGTTGTAATACTTGAGTAAAAGTAAAGATACCTTCATAGAAAACGTATTAATGCTATTTTTTTATTTTACCTTTATTTAACTAGGCAAGTCAGTTAAGAACAAATTCTTATTTTCAATGACGGCCTAGTGGGTTAACTGCCTGTTCAGGGGCAGAACGACAGATTTGTACCTTGTCAGCTCGGGGGTTTGAACTTGCAACCTTCCGGTTACTAGTCCACCGCTCTAACCACTACTGCCACCCCTATACATTAAATTCCTTATATTAAGCAAACCAGACTGCCCGATTTAACAAAATAATAAATAAAGATGGGCACGCTCCAACATCATTTAAAAACAGCAGTATTTTTATTTAGTGAATCCGCCAGATCAGAGGCAGTAGGCATCACAATGTGTTATGTTGATAGGTGCGTAAATTGGACTATTTTACTGTCCTGTCCGAGAGTTCTAAATGTAACGAGTACTTTTTAGTGTCAGTATGGGAGTAAAAAGTATATATTTTATTTAGGAATGTAAGGGAGTAAAAGTAGTGAGAAAGATAAATAGTAAACTGAAGTACTTTAAAGTATTGTTACCTAAGTACTTGGCCTCACAAGGAGATACAACCTGGATAAATACAGTACAACCTGGATAAATACAGTGTACATAACCTACGCTAGGCAATATCTAGTAACGCTGTTGGGTGCCAGAATCATAGGACCGCAAACAGAAAATAATTTGCTGTGTCGGCGACAAAATGTTTTCTGTCTTGACTCACCGATGGAAGCTGAAGGCTCTAATTCACTGAGCCAGATGAGACATCTAAAGGAGGAGACAACTCCCACTCTGGTGAAGACTCTGTCAGTCAGAGCACTTATCAACATACTGAACAGATCGAGAATCATCTAGGTATCACATTTAATGCTCCCTGAGGCTTCAATGCACATTATACACAAGGATGTAAGCTACATTAAACTGTTGTGTCCAAATTATTGGCGTAAAACTAAACACTAGACAGTAAAGCAAACTGAGATTTGAACTTATAGCCTGGCCTATCGCATAAACACTGACAATTCAACTAGTTTACTCTATGGTGTAAATACCTGATTATAAACTAGTTTACACTGATGTAAACACTGATAATAACCTAGTTTACCCTGTGGTATAAACACTGATATTAACCTAGTTTACCCTGTGGTATAAACACTGATATTAACCTAGTTTACCCTGTGGTATAAACACTGATAATAACCTAGTTTACCCTGTGGTATAAACACTGATAATAACCTAGTTTACCCTGTGGTATAAACACTGATAATTCAACTAGTTTACCCTATAGTGTAAACACTAATAATTCAACTAGTTTACCCTGTGATGTAAACACTGATAATAAACTAGTTTACCCTGTGATGTAAACACTGATAATAAACTAGTTTACCCTATAGTGTAAACACTGATAATTCAACTAGTTTACCCTATAGTGTAAACACTAATAATTCAACTAGTTTACCCTATAGTGTAAACACTGATAATTCAACTAGTTTACTCTGTGGTGTAAATAACGGACATTTGATAAAACAGGAAAGCCCTGGTGTCTGTTCGTGTTGGTTCCCCGTTACAGAATGTTGAGATAAGAAATGTATAGTGTAGATCAGATGTGATCAGGGGATGTGTGTCAGGTTAGCATAGCGAATCGCGTCAGCTCTTTTCATTACATTTCTATCTGTTGTAATTCAGTGTTTCAGTGTTTCATCCCACTGAAATAGGGCCTAGTGACTCCTGATCGACGTGGTAGATACAGCATCATTACCTTCCTTTTATGGACTCATGTTTAACACAAGGTGAAACCGAAGTGTGTTTTCCCCCCTCTGACTCAGTTGTTCACCCTAATGCAGTGCGTTTGGACAATAGTCACATTTTTCATAGCTTGTGAACTGGAATGACAGGAGGAAGAGGGGGAGGGGGAATAGGGATTTTTTTTAATTTCTCACATTCTAATCAACCACACTACTCTGGCTGGCTGAATGACTGCCAAACCGGGCGTGTAGTGTCAGATTCCACCACAGTTCCCCTTCCTTTAGCCTGATCCCAGATCTGTATGCGGCGTAGCCAACTTCCTGGTCATTGTACATTTACATATCTGGGACCAGGCTTACCACCTTACAATATACCACACCGCTTGCTCTACGCTAGACTTCTGGCTTACCACAGTTAACCTCTGTTGTGTGTTTTCTGGCTTACCCACAGTGTGGCTAACCTTTAATGTAGACTAGTGACTTATCCACACGGTGAGGCTAACCAATGTTGGAATGGCCGGGTCAAAGGGGTTTGAATCTGTTAGACAAGTGTGTTTTCTGGCTTACCCACAGTGTGGCTAACCAATGTTGGAATGGCCGGGTCAAAGGGGTTTGAATCTGTTAGACGAGTGTGTTTTCTGGCTTACCCACAGTGTGGCTAACCAATGTTGGAATGGCTGGGTCAAAGGGGTTTGAATCTGTTAGACGAGTGTGTTTTCTGTCTGGTTTTTTTATTACTATTGGTATGATTTTCAACTGTAAAAACAGTCCAGGCTATAGTGACAAAGGACAAGCAACACAAGCAGATGGAGTGCTATTGAAAACACATTTCACCATTACTGAGTATGTCGCTTCGCTCTATGTTCTCTATGCTATGATGTCTAGGTCTATACTCTCTATGATCTCTAGGTCTATACTCGCTATGATCTCTAGGTCTATACTTGCTATGATCTCTAGGTCTATACTCTCTATGATCTCTAGGTCTATACTCGCTATGATCTCTAGGTCTATACTCTCTATGATCTCTAGGTCTATACTCTCTATGATCTCTAGGTCTATACTCTCTATGATCTCTAGGTCTATACTCTCTTATATCTAGGTCTACTCTCTGTGATATCTAGGTCTATACTCTCTTATATCTAGGTCTATACTCTATGATATCTAGGTCTATACTCTCTATGATGTCTAGGTCTATACTCTCTATGATCTCTAGGTCTATACTCTCTATGATATCTAGGTCTATACTCTCTGTGATATCTAGGTCTATACTCTCTATGATGTCTAGGTCTATACTCTCTATGATCTCTAGGTCTATACTCTCTATGATCTCTAGGTCTATACTCTCTATGATCTCTAGGTCTATACTCTCTATGATGTCTAGGTCTATACTCTCTATGATCTCTAGGTCTATACTCTCTATGATCTCTAGGTCTATACTCTCTATGATCTCTAGGTCTATACTCTCTCTGATATCTAGGTCTATACTCTCTGTGATATCTAGGTCTATACTCTCTTATATCTAGGTCTATACTCTATGATATCTAGGTCTATACTCTTATCTCTAGGTCTATACTCTCTGATATCTAGGTCTATACTCTCTGTGATATCTAGGTCTATACTCTCTTATCTCAAGGTCTATACTCTCTATGATCTCTAGGTCTATACTCTCTATGATCTCTAGGTCTATACTCTCTATGATGTCTAGGTCTATACTCTCTATGATCTCTAGGTCTATACTCTCTATGATCTCTAGGTCTATACTCTCTTATATCTAGGTCTATACTCTCTGTGATATCTAGGTCTATACTCTCTTATATCTAGGTCTATACTCTATGATATCTAGGTCTATACTCTCTATGATGTCTAGGTCTATACTCTCTATGATCTCTAGGTCTATACTCTCTATGATATCTAGGTCTATACTCTCTGTGATATCTAGGTCTATACTCTCTATGATGTCTAGGTCTATACTCTCTATTATCTCTAGGTCTATACTCTCTATGATCTCTAGGTCTATACTCTCTATGATCTCTAGGTCTATACTCTCTATGATGTCTAGGTCTATACTCTCTATGATCTCTAGGTCTATACTCTCTATGATATCTAGGTCTATACTCTGTGATATCTAGGTCTATACTCTCTATGATGTCTAGGTCTATACTCTCTATGATCTCTAGGTCTATACTCTCTATGATCTCTAGGTCTATACTCTCTGTGATATCTAGGTCTATACTCTCTTATATCTAGGTCTATACTCTATGATATCTAGGTCTATACTCTCTATGATGTCTAGGTCTATACTCTCTATGATCTCTAGGTCTATACTCTCTATGATATCTAGGTCTATACTCTCTGTGATATCTAGGTCTATACTCTCTATGATGTCTAGGTCTATACTCTCTATGATCTCTAGGTCTATACTCTCTATGATCTCTAGGTCTATACTCTCTATGATCTCTAGGTCTATACTCTCTATGATGTCTAGGTCTATACTCTCTATGATCTCTAGGTCTATACTCTCTATGATCTCTAGGTCTATACTCTCTATGATCTCTAGGTCTATACTCTCTCTGATATCTAGGTCTATACTCTCTGTGATATCTAGGTCTATACTCTCTTATATCTAGGTCTATACTCTATGATATATAGGTCTATACTCTTATCTCTAGGTCTATACTCTCTGATATCTAGGTCTATACTCTCTGTGATATCTAGGTCTATACTCTCTTATCTCAAGGTCTATACTCTCTATGATCTCTAGGTCTATACTCTCTATGATCTCTAGGTCTATACTCTCTATGATGTCTAGGTCTATACTCTCTATGATCTCTAGGTCTATACTCTCTATGATCTCTAGGTCTATACTCTCTTATATCTAGGTCTATACTCTCTGTGATATCTAGGTCTATACTCTCTTATATCTAGGTCTATACTCTATGATATCTAGGTCTATACTCTCTATGATGTCTAGGTCTATACTCTCTATGATCTCTAGGTCTATACTCTCTATGATATCTAGGTCTATACTCTCTGTGATATCTAGGTCTATACTCTCTATGATGTCTAGGTCTATACTCTCTATTATCTCTAGGTCTATACTCTCTATGATATCTAGGTCTATACTCTGTGATATCTAGGTCTATACTCTCTATGATGTCTAGGTCTATACTCTCTATGATCTCTAGGTCTATACTCTCTATGATCTCTAGGTCTATACTCTCTGTGATATCTAGGTCTATACTCTCTATGATCTCTAGGTCTATACTCGCTATGATCTCTAGGTCTATACTCGCTATGATCTCTAGGTCTATACTCTCTCTGATATCTAGGTCTATACTCTCTATGATCTCTAGGTCTATACTCTCTATGATCTCTAGGTCTATACTCTCTATGATGTCTAGGTCTATACTCTCTATGATCTCTAGGTCTATACTCTCTATGATATCTAGGTCTATACTCTGTGATATCTAGGTCTATACTCTCTATGATGTCTAGGTCTATACTCTCTATGATCTTTAGGTCTATACTCTCTATGATCTCTAGGTCTATACTCTCTGTGATATCTAGGTCTATACTCTCTATGATCTCTAGGTCTATACTCGCTATGATCTCTAGGTCTATACTCGCTATGATCTCTAGGTCTATACTCTCTCTGATATCTAGGTCTATACTCTCTCTGATATCTAGGTCTATACTCTCTGTGATATCTAGGTCTATACTCTCTTATATCTAGGTCTATACTCTATGATATCTAGGTCTATACTCTTATCTCTAGGTCTATACTCTCTGATATCTAGGTCTATACTCTCTGTGATATCTAGGTCTATACTCTCTTATCTCAAGGTCTATACTCTCTATGATCTCTAGGTCTATACTCTCTATGATCTCTAGGTCTATACTCTCTATGATGTCTAGGTCTATACTCTCTATGATCTCTAGGTCTATACTCTCTATGATCTCTAGGTCTATACTCTCTTATATCTAGGTCTATACTCTCTATGATGTCTAGGTCTATACTCTCTATGATCTCTAGGTCTATACTCTCTATGATATCTAGGTCTATACTCTGTGATATCTAGGTCTATACTCTCTATGATGTCTAGGTCTATACTCTCTATGATCTCTAGGTCTATACTCTCTATGATCTCTAGGTCTATACTCTCTGTGATATCTAGGTCTATACTCTCTATGATATCTAGGTCTATACTCGCTATGATCTCTAGGTCTATACTCGCTATGATCTCTAGGTCTATACTCTCTCTGATATCTAGGTCTATACTCTCTCTGATATCTAGGTCTATACTCTCTGTGATATCTAGGTCTATACTCTCTTATATCTAGGTCTATACTCTATGATATCTAGGTCTATACTCTTATCTCTAGGTCTATACTCTCTGATATCTAGGTCTATACTCTCTGTGATATCTAGGTCTATACTCTCTTATCTCAAGGTCTATACTCTCTATGATCTCTAGGTCTATACTCTCTATGATCTCTAGGTCTATACTCTCTATGATGTCTAGGTCTATACTCTCTATGATCTCTAGGTCTATACTCTCTATGATATCTAGGTCTATACTCTCTGTGATATCTAGCTCTATACTCTCTATGATGTCTAGGTCTATACTCTCTATGATCTCTAGGTCTATACTCTCTATGATCTCTAGGTCTATACTCTCTGTGATATCTAGGTCTATACTCTCTATGATCTCTAGGTCTATACTCGCTATGATCTCTAGGTCTATACTCGCTATGATCTCTAGGTCTATACTCTCTCTGATATCTAGGTCTATACTCTCTCTGATATCTAGGTCTATACTCTCTGGAATCTAGGGTCTATACTCGCTATGATCTCTAGGTCTATACTCTCTGATATCTAGGTCTATACTCTCTGTGATATCTAGGTCTATACTCTCTGATATCTAGGTCTATACTCTCTATGATCTCTAGGTCTATACTCTCTATGATCTCTAGGTCTATACTCTCTATGATCTCTAGGTCTATACTCTCTATGATCTCTAGGTCTATACTCTCTATGATCTCTAGGTCTATACTCTCTATGATCTCTAGGTCTATACTCTCTATGATCTCTAGGTCTATACTCTCTATGATCTCTAGGTCTATACTCTCTATGATCTCTAGGTCTATACTCTCTATGATCTCTAGGTCTATACTCTCCGATATCTAGGTCTATACTCTCTGTGATATCTAGGTCTATACTCTCTGATATCTAGGTCTATACTCTCTGTGATATCTAGGTCTATACTCTCTATGATATCTAGGTCTATACTCTCTTATATCTAGGTCTATACTCTCTGTGATATCTAGGTCTATACTCTCTTATATCTAGGTCTATACTCTATGATATCTAGGTCTATACTCTTATCTCTAGGTCTATACTCTCTGATATCTAGGTCTATACTCTCTGTGATATCTAGGTCTATACTCTCTTATCTCAAGGTCTATACTCTCTGATATCTAGGTCTATACTCTCTATGATATCTAGGTCTATACTCTCTCTGATATCTAGGGTCTATACTCACTATGATCTCTAGGTCTATACTCTCTGTGATATCTAGGTCTATACTCTCTATGATATCTAGGTCTATACTCTCTACGATCTCTAGGTCTATACTCTCTACGATCTGTAGGTCTATACTCTCTACGATCTCTAGGTCTATACTCTCTAGGTCTATACTCGCTATGATCTCTAGGTCTATACTCTCTATGATCTCTAGGTCTATACTCTCTATGATCTCTAGGTCTATACTCTCTATGATCTCTAGATCTATACTCTCTGTTATCTAAAGGACACTGAAGGAACACTAACATATTGAGTGCTATTGAAAACACACTTCACTTGGACAGTCCACTTGTCTGTACTCTATTGTAGGCAGGACTCACTGATGCTGTGCCAAACTAGTTATGTATATGACGTGATATTTCATCTCTACTCTCTCCCTGGCCTCTTGTCCTGACACATAAAATGTTTTGAAAGTCCTGCTCTTTTTTAAAAATGGTTTATTAGTTACAGTTTATTTCATCTCTTCCCTCTGTCTTTTGGCCGGTGTTGGACAGATATTGAAACGGCAGATATACATAATAAAAACAAGTATATCCTACAAGTCATGTCAGCCATTGTGTGAATATAAGTACACCGATGAGAATGGAAGCAGTGTGCACTAAATTGTGAAGAATACAAAATGATACTGAACTTATAAGGCTTCCTTCACTGATATTCATCCAGGCTTATGAGTCCATCTGTAAGTGATGATGATGTGCATCGTTTATATACTAAAAAACAATAAGGTACAACAGATAGGCTGTGTGTTTTCTGATAGGGTTTCACTGATAGGGCTTCTACTGCTGGTTTTCCTTCAGGTTCATAGCCAGTCCATGTGCCTTCCTCTTGCATATCCACGCTGCCTCAGTCCACTGGCGAGCCACACCCAACCCTGTCCTGGAGAAGGTGTTCACATCCATCACAAAGGTACACACACACACACTACACACTACACATGCACACACACTACACACGCTATACACACACACACACACACTACACACTACACACGCACACACACTACACACGCTATACACACACACACACACACACACTACACACACACACACACTACACACACACACACACTACACACACACACACGCTACACACACACACACACACGCAGAATCAATGTTGTTTCAACCTAATTTGACAATGTATTGTGACTTGGAATGTACATGGAAAATACATTTTATTTTAAATCAACGTCAGCTGTTGTTTTGAGGTGGAATGTCAGCCACAGGATTAAGTTATTATGGTAACCAAACCTTATATAAAATATATTGAAGAATTTAACTTTAAAACAACGTCAGATGTTAAATGTTATATACACTATCAGGAAAAAAAGCAATAGGCTGGGCAGCACCTCCTACTGGAGAGTTGATCTAACTACAGCACCTCCTACTGGAGAGTTGATCTGTCTACAGCACCTCCTACTGGAGAGTTGATCTGTCTACAGCACCTCCTACTGGAGAGTTGATCTATCTACAGCACCTCCTACTGGAGAGTTGATCTAGCTACAGCACCTCCTACTGGAGAGTTGATCTATCTACAGCACCTCCTACTGGAGAGTTGATCTGTCTACAGCACCTCCTGCTGGAGAGTTGATCTATCTACAGCACCTCCTACTGGAGAGTTGATCTACCTACAGCACCTCCTACTGGAGAGTTGATCTACCTACAGCACCTCCTACTGGAGAGTTGATGTATCTACAGCACCTCCTATTGGAGAGTTGATCTACCTACAGCACCTCCTATTGGAGAGTTGATCTACCTACAGCACCTCCTATTGGAGAGTTGATCTACCTACAGCACCTCCTACTGGAGAGTTGATCTGTCTACAGCACCTCCTACTGGAGAGTTGATCCGTCTATAGCACAGCACTTCCTACTGGAGAGTTGATCTACCTACAGCACCTCCTATTGGAGAGTTGATCTACCTACAGCACCTCCTATTGGAGAGTTGATCTTCCTACAGCACCTCCTACTGGAGAGTTGATCTATCTACAGCATCTCCTACTGGAGAGTTGATGTATCTACAGCTCCTCTTTAGTCTCCCATCCAGGGTTTTAACCCAGCTTAGTCCAGTTTAGGCCAGTCCATCTTAGCTCACTGACTACCAATGTGCTGTCATGAGAATGATTGTTGAGAAATATCCTCTTAAAAACAAAATAGATTCACTGTTGTTATCGAAGTCATTCCAAAGGGTAGGTTTTAATAGAGCAAATTAAATGCGACCATACTTTATGCGCCCAGGCTGTACACACTTCATCAGTCTCTCATTCACAATTTGACAAGCATTTGATAATGCCTCTAATTTCACGGCGGCGACGGCATCCCCTTTGTGGCCGTAATGCACCGTAATGCAACGCAATGCACCGCAATGCACCGTAATGCACCGCAATGCACCGTAATGCACCGCAATGCACCGTAATTCACCCTGAAAAGAATCCATCCCCTTTGTGGCCCGTAGTGCTGCGTTGTGCCCTTCTCTCGAGTCTCGCTGTGCATCTCTCACTCACACGGCTCTCTGTCACATGACCGGGTCTTTCTCACAGGCTACATACAAGTGAAGACAGACACATCCAAAGTGCATATTAAAGATGTTGGAAGAACGTTTACTTTTCGCCAGCCAATAAGGCTTAACGAACAGCAAAAGCATTAGCCTATGTCAATCAACTATCCCCCATAGTACAAAGTTGACCAATTCTAATCTGTGTGAGAAATAAATATTGCAAACATAGTCTGGGACAGTTGTGGAATGCGATAGATCCCGAATTAATACAAACACTAACATCCATTTTTTTTTTATGCAATGTGGCTGACGCAACAGATCAGAACATTTCGCTTAAAATGTTGATGAACTATTAGGCTGTTTCTTCACATTATAAGAGCAGCAATGCGAACACAGCAGTAGGTTATAAGCATGAATGTTCCATTAGTGGAAAACACCATTATCAAAAGAGACAGCAAATACAATTATACATGTAATGTTTTTATTATAAAGGTGAACTCACACGCTGCTTATATATACTAGTTAGGCTCTTTCACCCCTTGTTAATACTAGTTAGGCTCTACACCCCTTGTTAATACTAGTTAGGCTCTTTCACCCCTTGTTTAATACCAGTTAGGCTCTACACCCCTTGTTAATACTAGTTAGGCTCTTTCACCCCTTGTTAATACTAGTTAGGCTCTACACCCCTTGTTTAATACTAGTTAGGCTCTACACCCCTTGTTTAATACTAGTTAGGCTCTACACCCCTTGTTAATACTAGTTAGGCTCTACACCCCTTGTTTAATACCAGTTAGGCTCTACACCCCTTGTTAATACTAGTTAGGCTCTACACCCCTTGTTAATACTAGTTAGGCTCTACACCCCTTGTTTAATACTAGTTAGGCTCTACACCCCTTGTTAATACTAGTTAGGCTCTACACCCCTTGTTAATACTAGTTAGGCTCTACACCCCTTGTTTAATACTAGTTAGGCTCTACACCCCTTGTTAATACTAGTTAGGCTCTACACCCCTTGTTAATACTAGTTAGGCTCTACACCCCTTGTTAATACTAGTTAGGCTCTTTCACCCCTTGTTTAATACTAGTTAGGCTCTTTCACCCCTTGTTTAATACTAGTTAGGCTCTTTCACCCCTTGTTAATACTAGTTAGGCTCTACACCCCTTGTTAATACTAGTTAGGCTCTACACCCCTTGTTTAATACCAGTTAGGCTCTACACCCCTTGTTAATACTAGTTAGGCTCTACACCCCTTGTTAATACTAGTTAGGCTCTACACCCCTTGTTTAATACTAGTTAGGCTCTACACCCCTTGTTAATACTAGTTAGGCTCTACACCCCTTGTTAATACTAGTTAGGCTCTACACCCCTTGTTTAATACCAGTTAGGCTCTACACCCCTTGTTAATACTAGTTAGGCTCTACACCCCTTGTTAATACTAGTTAGGCTATACACCCCTTGTTTAATACTAGTTAGGCTCTACACCCCTTGTTAATACTAGTTAGGCTCTACACCCCTTGTTAATACCAGTTAGGCTCTACACTCCTTGTTAATACCAGTTAGGCTCTACACCCCTTGTTTAATACTAGTTAGGCTCTACACCCCTTGTTAATACCAGTTAGGCTCTACACCCCTTGTTAATACTAGTTAGGCTCTACACCCCTTGTTAATACTAGTTAGGCTCTACACCCCTTGTTAATACCAGTTAGGCTCTACACCCCTTGTTAATACTAGTTAGGCTCTACACCCCTTGTTAATACTAGTTAGGCTCTACACCCCTTGTTAATACTAGTTAGGCTCTACACCCCTTGTTAATACTAGTTCGGCTCTACACCCCTTGTTAATACTAGTTAGGCTCTACACCCCTTGTTAATACTAGTTAGGCTCCACACCCCTTGTTAATACTAGTTAGGCTCTACACCCCTTGTTAATACTAGTTAGGCTCTACACCCCTTGTTAATACTAGTTAGGCTCTACACCCCTTGTTAATACTAGTTAGGCTCCACACCCCTTGTTAATACTAGTTAGGCTCTACACCCCTTGTTAATACTAGTTAGGCTCTACACCCCTTGTTAATACTAGTTAGGCTCTACACCCCTTGTTAATACTAGTTAGGCTCTACACCCCTTGTTAATACTAGTTAGGCTCTACACCCCTTGTTAATACCAGTTAGGCTCTACACCCCTTGTTAATACTAGTTAGGCTCTACACCCCTTGTTAATACTAGTTAGGCTCTACACCCCTTGTTAATACTAGTTAGGCTCTACACCCCTTGTTAATACCAGTTAGGCTCTACACCCCTTGTTAATACTAGTTAGGCTCTACACCCCTTGTTAATACTAGTTAGGCTCTACACCCCTTGTTAATACTAGTTCGGCTCTACACCCCTTGTTAATACTAGTTAGGCTCTACACCCCTTGTTAATACTAGTTAGGCTCTACACCCCTTGTTAATACCAGTTAGGCTCTACACCCCTTGTTAATACTAGTTAGGCTCTACACCCCTTGTTAATACTAGTTAGGCTCTACACCCCTTGTTAATACTAGTTAGGCTCTACACCCCTTGTTAATACTAGTTAGGCTCTACACCCCTTGTTAATACTAGTTAGGCTCTACACCCCTTGTTAATACTAGTTAGGCTCTTTCACCCCTTGTTTAATACCAGTTAGGCTCTACACCCCTTGTTAATACCAGTTAGGCTCTACACCCCTTGTTAATACTAGTTAGGCTCTACACCCCTTGGATAGTGGATTAATGTGCTTCATTTGAATAAGTTATTTGGCCACTTTAGTTGTGATACAAACCTCATCAACATATATATATATATATATGGAGGCTTATGGGCTTGCCTACGTGAGGTGTGTGACTATGATTAGAAAAAAGCAACAAAATAAGCATTGTTTCTTACACTGGGCCTCATGGTTCATTTTCATGCCAGCCAAGTAGGGAAGATAAGCAATGTGCTTAATATTAGAAAAGTTGATGAATAAATATAGCAGGCCTAGCCTATAGAAAGCTGATGGGATCCTCCTCTTTTTAATAGAGGCCATCACTGTTTTCTTGTATGATTGCCTAGCCAATAGAAATGTTGAGCAACATGAGCTCATGGGATCTCATGAAGTGATTGATTTGATTTTCGATCACATTAGCATTGATGTCAGAGTGATTAGAGGGACAATAGAGTGCTGAGTACCAGGCAGTTAGCAAGTTTGGTAGACTACTAATGACCATCAGCACCATCAGAGCTTGGAGAAGCCTAATTACCGTGACTAAACGGTCACGTGGAATTTGACTGTCGTCATGATTCGACACCGCTGGCGTGTGGCGGTAATACGGTCACCGTAACAGCCCTAGTCTCACGCAAATATTACCCACGTTGAAATGACCGTAGTGTGTCCCGTTGGGAAGTTAAGGAAGGTGTTTACAGTGTTTGCATCCATCAAAGGTACTAGCTCGCTGCCACACACAACCAAATAATAAACTAGTTTGTTGCACGCACACACACACACACAAAATGGTATTATAGAAGGTGTTTAGAGTTTACATAAGAAAGGAATGCTCGCTGTCATACACACATATTAGCTGCCAGAGGAAAATATCAATGGCAGTTAGCTAGCTCCCAGAAAGAAACGATTTCTGTCTGTCTGCTTTCCTCCTCAGTCCTCACACCGGTCTTATGCAATACAATGAATGCTTCAGCTGTTTCTTCTTTCTTCCTCATCCCATCAGACTTTCATTTCTCTCTCTGTAACTTTCCCAGGTGGAAGTTATGTCATTGTTGTAAAACTTGGGAATTTGGGCGAAAATTACCAGAATTTTTCGAACCCTCGATGTGCCCTCTCTTAGTTCTTACTTGTGAGCTGTGAAAAATAATTTTGTCTTGAAGGACAGTATATACGTCAATCAGTCAGTCTCTCCCCTTAGAAAACATTTAGACTTACTGTCAGCTTTCTCCTAATGGCCCATTCCCACGCACTTGTTCTGTTCTACACAATACTCAACCGCCTGACATTCTTCATCCGTTCCTTCCTCCTACTCTCACTCGTGATGTCATCAAATAGGTCATCTGAGGTGATGTCTTGTGATGTATAGTACTGTATGTATGAGCGGGCCAGGACTGCCTGTCATCTGAGGTGATGTATAGTACTGTATGTATGAGCGGGCCAGGACTGCCTGTCATCTGAGGTGATGTATAGTACTGTAAGCCAGGACTGCCTGTATGTTGCAAAGCAAATGTCCCTATATTTCCCTCATTTATTAAGTCATTCATAGTTTCTTCCTCATACTCTTTAATTTCTGACTTCTCTCCCTCTCTAGTACCCCTCTCTCCCTCTCTAGTACCCCTCTCTCTCTCTCTAGTACCCCTCTCTCTAATACCTCCCTCTCCCTCTCTAGTACCCCTCTCTCTAATACCTCCCTCTCTCTCTCTCTCTCTCTCTCTCTCTCTCTCTCTCTCTCTCTCTCTCCCCCTAATAGCTCCCTCTCTCTAATACCTCACTTACCCTCTCTCTCCTCTCTCTCTCTCTCTGTCTCTCTCTCTCTCTGTCTCTCTCTCTCTCTCTAATACCCCTCTCTCCCTGTTTCTCTCTCCCTAATACCTCACTCTCTGACTCCCGTAGTGCCCAGACTCGCGACGCCTGGATGGGTTATCTAAGCAGCTGGACTGGGATGTGAGGAAGATCCAGAGATGGTTCAGACACAGACGCAACCAGGACAAACCCAGCATACTCACCAAGTTCTGTGAGAGCATGTAGGTTATCAAACCCAGCACACTCACCAAGTTCTGTGAGAGCATGTAGGTTATCAAACCCAGCACACTCACCAAGTTCTGTGAGAGCATGTAGGTTATCAAACCCAGTACAGAACATATAGGGCAGACAGAGCATGTAGGTTATTAAACCCAGTACAGAACATGTAGGTTATTATACCCAGTACAGAACATATAGGTTATTAAACCCAGGACAGAACATGTAGGTTATTATACCCAGTACAGAACATGTAGGTTATTAAACCCAGTACAGAACATATAGGTTATTAAACCCAGTACAGAACATATAGGTTATTATACCCAGTACAGAACATATAGGTTATTATACCCAGTACAGAACATATAGGTTATTATACCCAGTACAGAACATGTAGGTTATTATACCCAGTACAGAACATATAGGTTATTAAACCCAGTACAGAATATGTAGGTTATTAAACCCAGTACAGAATATGTAGGTTATTATACCCAGTACAGAACATATAGGTTATTAAACCCAGTACAGAACATGTAGGTTATTAAACCCAGTACAGAACATATAGGTTATTAAACCCAGTACAGAACATATAGGTTATTAAACCCAGTACAGAATATGTAGGTTATTAAACCCAGTACAGAACATGTAGGTTATTAAACCCAGTACAGAACATGTAGGTTATTAAACCCAGTACAGAATATGTAGGTTATTAAACCCAGTACAGAACATGTAGGTTATTAAACCCAGTACAGAATATGTAGGTTATTATACCCAGTACAGAACATATAGGTTATTATACCCAGTACAGAACATGTAGGTTATTAAACCCAGTACAGAACATGTAGGTTATTAAACCCAGTACAGAACATATAGGTTATTATACCCAGTACAGAACATGTAGGTTATTATACCCAGTACAGAACATATAGGTTATTAAACCCAGTACAGAATATGTAGGTTATTATACCCAGTACAGAACATATAGGTTATTAAACCCAGTACAGAACATGTAGGTTATTAAACCCAGTACAGAATATGTAGGTTATTAAACCCAGTACAGAACATGTAGGTTATTAAACCCAGTACAGAACATGTAGGTTATTAAACCCAGTACAGAACATGTAGGTTATTAAACCCAGTACAGAACATGTAGATTATTAAACCCAGTACAGAACATATAGGTTATTAAACCCAGTACAGAACATGTAGGTTATTATACCCAGTACAGAACATGTAGGTTATTAAACCCAGTACAGAACATGTAGGTTATTAAACCCAGTACAGAACATATAGGTTATTAAACCCAGTACAGAACATGTAGGTTATTAAACCCAGTACAGAGCATATAGGTTATTAAACCCAGTACAGAACATATAGGTTATTAAACCCAGTACAGAATATGTAGGTTATTAAACCCAGTACAGAATATGTAGGTTATTAAACCCAGTACAGAACATATAGGTTATTAAACCCAGTACAGAACATGTAGATTATTAAACCCAGTACAGAACATATAGGGCAGACAGAGCATGTAGGTTATTAAACCCAGTACAGAACATATAGGTTATTATACCCAGTACAGAACATGTAGGTTATTAAACCCAGTACAGAATATGTAGGTTATTAAACCCAGTACAGAACATATAGGTTATTATACCCAGTACAGAACATGTAGGTTATTATACCCAGTACAGAGCATGTAGGTTATTAAACCCAGTACAGAGCATGTAGGTTATTATACCCAGTACAGAACATATAGGTTATTAAACCCAGGACAGAACATATAGGTTATTAAACCCAGTACAGAATATGTAGGTTATTAAACCCAGTACAGAGCATGTAGGTTATTATACCCAGTACAGAACATATAGGTTATTAAACCCAGTACAGAATATGTAGGTTATTAAACCCAGTACAGAGCATGTAGGTTATTATACCCAGTACAGAACATATAGGTTATTAAACCCAGGACAGAACATATAGGTTATCAAACCCAGTACAGAACATATAGGGCAGACAGAGCATGTAGGTTATTAAACCCAGTACAGAACATGTAGGTTATTATACCCAGTACAGAACATATAGGTTATTAAACCCAGTACAGAATATGTAGGTTATTAAACCCAGTACAGAACATGTAGGTTATTAAACCCAGGACAGAACATATAGGTTATTAAACCCAGTACAGAATATGTAGGTTATTAAACCCAGTACAGAGCATGTAGGTTATTATACCCAGTACAGAACATATAGGGCAGACAGAGCATGTAGGTTATTAAACCCAGTACAGAACATATAGGTTATTAAACCCAGTACAGAATATGTAGGTTATTAAACCCAGTACAGAACATATAGGGCAGACAGAGCATGTAGGTTATTAAACCCAGTACAGAACATATAGGGCAGACAGAGCATATAGGTTATTAAACCCAGTACAGAACATGTAGGTTATTAAACCCAGGACAGAACATGTAGGTTATTAAACCCAGTACAGAACATGTAGGTTATTAAACCCAGTACAGAATATGTAGGTTATTAAACCCAGTACAGAACATGTAGGTTATTAAACCCAGTACAGAACATATAGGTTATTAAACCCAGTACAGAACATATAGGGCAGACAGAGCATGTAGGTTATTAAACCCAGTACAGAACATATAGGTTATTAAACCCAGTACAGAATATGTAGGTTATTAAACCCAGTACAGAACATGTAGGTTATTAAACCCAGTACAGAACATATAGGTTATTAAACCCAGTACAGAATATGTAGGTTATTAAACCCAGTACAGAATATGTAGGTTATTATACCCAGTACAGAACATATAGGTTATTAAACCCAGTACAGAACATGTAGGTTATTAAACCCAGTACAGAATATGTAGGTTATTAAACCCAGTACAGAATATGTAGGTTATTAAACCCAGTACAGAATATGTAGGTTATTATACCCAGTACAGAACATATAGGTTATTAAACCCAGTACAGAACATGTAGGTTATTAAACCCAGTACAGAATATGTAGGTTATTATACCCAGTACAGAACATGTAGGTTATTAAACCCAGTACAGAACATGTAGGTTATTAAACCCAGTACAGAACATATAGGTTATTATACCCAGTACAGAACATGTAGGTTATTAAACCCAGTACAGAATATGTAGGTTATTAAACCCAGTACAGAATATGTAGGTTATTAAACCCAGTACAGAATATGTAGGTTATTAAACCCAGGACAGAACATGTAGGGTCATATCATAGACTATAACATCTAGTCTAGATCGATGGTTCTTATCGACTAATAAGTTTGCCCTTCACCTCTGTGAGATTGTGCACATATTGGTGTGTGGTGTGTGTGTGTGTGTGTAGTGTGATAGGCTCTGATTTGTGCTCCTGTCATTAGTCCTAGCTTGGTTACATCACTGTCTACATGGTTGATCAGGGTCTATATAGTGCATCGAAGGTGAGAGACTGACACACCCATTATTTGGCCAGACACTTTTTTTCCCAGGTGTCTGACCACACCTCTCTGTCATCTATTTTCAGGTGGAGGCTTATATTTTATCTGTTCATGTTTACCTATGGGATCTGCTTTCTGTGGAAGGTGAGATATTCTGGTGCCTGTGTTGTGTGTGTGTATTTACATGATTGCTGTGCGCTGAATTGAGACTGATTGTTGTTGGTCTTTGTTTACAGTGCCCATGGATGTGGGATACACACCACTGCTGGTACAACTACCCCTACCAGGTGACGTTAACCAGCCTCTTTATTTGGTTGGATGTATTTTGGAATTACAAAGAGTACCTGGCCAGTAACCAGCAGGTAGTCTAGTGGTTAGAGCGTTGGGCCAGTAACCAGCAGGTAGCCTAGTGGTTAGAGCGTTGGGCCAGTCACCAGCAGGTAGCCTAGTGGTTAGAGTGTTGGACCAGTAACCAGCAGGTAGCCTAGTGGTTAGAGTGTTGGGCCAGTCACCAGCAGGTAGCCTAGTGGTTAGAGTGTTGGACCAGTAACCAGCAGGTAGCCTAGTGGTTAGAGTGTTGGGCCAGTCACCAGCAGGTAGCCTAGTGGTTAGAGTGTTGGACCAGTAACCAGCAGGTAGCCTAGTGGTCAGAGTGTTGGGCCAGTCACCAGCAGGTAGCCTAGTGGTTAGAGCGTTGCGCCAGTCATCAGCAGGTAGCCTAGTGGTTAGAGCGTTGGGCCAGTCACCAGCAGGTAGCCTAGTGGTTAGAGCGTTGCGCCAGTCATCAGCAGGTAGCCTAGTGGTTAGAGCGTTGGGCCAGTCACCAGCAGGTAGCCTAGTGGTTAGAGTGTTGGGCCAGTCACCAGCAGGTAGCCTAGTGGTTAGAGTGTTGGGCCAGTAACCAGCAGGTAGCCTAGTGGTTAGAGCGTTGGGCCAGTAACCAGCAGGTAGCCTAGTGGTTAGAGCGTTGGGCCAGTCACCAGCAGGTAGCCTAGTGGTTAGAGTGTTGGGCCAGTAACCAGCAGGTAGCCTAGTGGTTAGAGCGTTGGGCCAGTAACCAGCAGGTAGCCTAGTGGTTAGAGCGTTGGGCCAGTAACCAGCAGGTAGCCTAGTGGTTAGAGCGTTGGGCCAGTCACCAGCAGGTAGCCTAGTGGTTAGAGTGTTGGGCCAGTAACCAGCAGGTAGCCTAGTGGTTAGAGCGTTGGGCCAGTCACCAGCAGGTAGCCTAGTGGTTAGAGTGTTGGGCCAGTAACCAGCAGGTAGCCTAGTGGTTAGAGCGTTGGGCCAGTAACCAGCAGGTAGCCTAGTGGTTAGAGCGTTGGGCCAGTAACCAGCAGGTAGCCTAGTGGTTAGAGCGTTGGGCCAGTCACCAGCAGGTAGCCTAGTGGTTAGAGTGTTGGGCCAGTAACCAGCAGGTAGCCTAGTGGTTAGAGCGTTGGGCCAGTCACCAGCAGGTAGCCTAGTGGTTAGAGTGTTGGGCCAGTAACCAGCAGGTAGCCTAGTGGTTAGAGCGTTGGGCCAGTAACCAGCAGGTAGCCTAGTGGTTAGAGCGTTGGGCCAGTAACCAGCAGGTAGCCTAGTGGTTAGAGTGTTGGGCCAGTAACCAGCAGGTAGCCTAGTGGTTAGAGTGTTGGGCCAGTCACCAGCAGGTAGCCTAGTGGTTAGAGTGTTGGGCCAGTAACCTGCAGGTAGCCTAGTGGTTAGAGCGTTGGGCCAGTCACCAGCAGGTAGCCTAGTGGTTAGAGCGTTGGGCCAGTCACCAGCAGGTAGCCTAGTGGTTAGAGTGTTGGGCCAGTCACCAGCAGGTAGCCTAGTGGTTAGAGTGTTGGGCCAGTAACCAGCAGGTAGCCTAGTGGTTAGAGCGTTGGGCCAGTCACCAGCAGGTAGCCTAGTGGTTAGAGCGTTGGGCCAGTCACCAGCAGGTAGCCTAGTGGTTAGAGCGTTGGGCCAGTCACCAGCAGGTAGCCTAGTGGTTAGAGCGTTGGGCCAGTCACCAGCAGGTAGCCTAGTGGTTAGAGTGTTGGGCCAGTCACCAGCAGGTAGCCTAGTGGTTAGAGCGTTGGGCCAGTCACCAGCAGGTAGCCTAGTGGTTAGAGTGTTGGGCCAGTAACCAGCAGGTAGCCTATTGGTTAGAGCGTTGGGCCAGTCACCAGCAGGTAGCCTAGTGGTTAGAGCGTTGGGCCAGTCACCAGCAGGTAGCCTAGTGGTTAGAGCGTTGGGCCAGTAACCAGCAGGTAGCCTAGTGGTTAGAGCGTTGGGCCAGTCACCAGCAGGTAGCCTAGTGGTTAGAGTGTTGGGCCAGTAACCAGCAGGTAGCCTAGTGGTTAGAGCGTTGGGCCAGTCACCAGCAGGTAGCCTAGTGGTTAGAGTGTTGGGCCAGTAACCAGCAGGTAGCCTAGTGGTTAGAGCGTTGGGCCAGTAACCAGCAGGTAGCCTAGTGGTTAGAGCGTTGGGCCAGTAACCAGCAGGTAGCCTAGTGGTTAGAGCGTTGGGCCAGTCACCAGCAGGTAGCCTAGTGGTTAGAGTGTTGGGCCAGTAACCAGCAGGTAGCCTAGTGGTTAGAGCGTTGGGCCAGTCACCAGCAGGTAGCCTAGTGGTTAGAGCGTTGGGCCAGTCACCAGCAGGTAGCCTAGTGGTTAGAGTGTTGGGCCAGTAACCAGCAGGTAGCCTAGTGGTTAGAGCGTTGGGCCAGTAACCAGCAGGTAGCCTAGTGGTTAGAGCGTTGGGCCAGTAACCAGCAGGTAGCCTAGTGGTTAGAGTGTTGGGCCAGTAACCAGCAGGTAGCCTAGTGGTTAGAGTGTTGGGCCAGTCACCAGCAGGTAGCCTAGTGGTTAGAGTGTTGGGCCAGTAACCTGCAGGTAGCCTAGTGGTTAGAGCGTTGGGCCAGTCACCAGCAGGTAGCCTAGTGGTTAGAGCGTTGGGCCAGTCACCAGCAGGTAGCCTAGTGGTTAGAGTGTTGGGCCAGTCACCAGCAGGTAGCCTAGTGGTTAGAGTGTTGGGCCAGTAACCAGCAGGTAGCCTAGTGGTTAGAGCGTTGGGCCAGTCACCAGCAGGTAGCCTAGTGGTTAGAGCGTTGGGCCAGTCACCAGCAGGTAGCCTAGTGGTTAGAGCGTTGGGCCAGTCACCAGCAGGTAGCCTAGTGGTTAGAGCGTTGGGCCAGTCACCAGCAGGTAGCCTAGTGGTTAGAGTGTTGGGCCAGTCACCAGCAGGTAGCCTAGTGGTTAGAGCGTTGGGCCAGTCACCAGCAGGTAGCCTAGTGGTTAGAGTGTTGGGCCAGTAACCAGCAGGTAGCCTATTGGTTAGAGCGTTGGGCCAGTCACCAGCAGGTAGCCTAGTGGTTAGAGCGTTGGGCCAGTCACCAGCAGGTAGCCTAGTGGTTAGAGCGTTGGGCCAGTAACCAGCAGGTAGCCTAGTGGTTAGAGCGTTTGGACCAGTCACCAGCAGGTAGCCTAGTGGTTAGAGCGTTGGGCCAGTAACCAGCAGGTAGCCTAGTGGTTAGAGCGTTGCGCCAGTCATCAGCAGGTAGCCTAGTGGTTAGAGTGTTGGACTAGTCACCAGCAGGTAGCCTAGTGGTCAGAGTGTTGGACTAGTAACCAGCAGGTAGCCTAGTGGTTAGAGCGTTGGGCCAGTCACCAGCAGGTAGCCTAGTGGTTAGAGCGTTGGGCCAGTCACCAGCAGGTAGCCTAGTGGTTAGAGCGTTGGGCCAGTCACCAGCAGGTAGCCTAGTGGTTAGAGCGTTGGGCCAGTCACCAGCAGGTAGCCTAGTGGTTAGAGCGTTGGGCCAGTCACCAGCAGGTAGCCTAGTGGTTAGAGCGTTGGGCCAGTCACCAGCAGATAGCCTAGTGGTTAGAGTGTTGGGCCAGTCACCCGAAAGGTTGCAAGATCGAATCCCCCGAGCTGACAAGGTACAAAATCTGTTGTTCTGCCCCCTGAACAAGGCAGTTAACCCACTGTTTCCTAGACCGTCATTGAAGATAAGAATTTGTTCTTAACTGACTTTCCTCGTTAAATAAAGGTTAAATAAAGGTTACATAAAGGTTAAATAAAGGTTAAATAAAAAAGTAAACTTATGAATGTGCAAGAAAAATAATAGTATGTTACACATTCAGTAATGTCTGTATCCTTATTAACATAAACCCTGTCTGTCCCCCCTCCTGACCCCTGCAAGTCCTGACTCCAGGCCTGTAAAATTCGTATTAACATAAACCCTGTCTGTCTTGGTCTCTGTTGGTATCTAACAGGTCCTGACCCCAGGCCAGGTGTTAACATAAACCCTGTCTGTCTTGGTCTCTGTTGGTATCTAACAGGTCCTGACCCCAGGCCAGGTGTTAACATAAACCCTGTCTGTCTTGGTCTCTGTTGGTATCGAACAGGTCCTGACTCCAGGCCAGGTGTTAACATAAACCCTGTCTGTCTTGGTCTCTGTTGGTATCGAACAGGTCCTGACTCCAGGCCAGGTATTAACATAAACCCTGTCTGTCTTGGTCTCTGTTGGTATCGAACAGGTCCTGACTCCAGGCCTGTACCACTACTACGTGACTGAGCTGGGCTTCTACTGGTCTCTCATGTTCTCTCAGTTTACTGACATCAAACGCAAGGTGAGACGCAAGACAGGCAACAGATGCTGTCTGTCTGATGGGAACACGCACACACAGTGCTGCTCCTTGTAGGGAGGGGGAGGGGGGACGATATAGACATGTTACTAACTAACTAACTAAGATATTTCTTTCTGTTGTGATTTACAGAGTCAAGTATAGGAATGTCCTTGACTCCACTGGTTTAGAGCAGTATAGCATGGCTCATTGTGAAAGGTCACATGGGTTCTGCTCAGAAATGCTGTTTGTTTCCATGGTTCCAGCACAAGGGGACAGGATTTACAGTCATGTGATAGCAGGATAGAATATCCCGGTCCTTAATAGAATTATTGAGATTCCTTTCATGGGTTCCAAGGTAGAGTTGGAGTTTGTAAAACCTGAGATAAAGATTTTTTTTTCAAAGCGGGCCATTGTTTTTTGGTATGCTCGAGTATAGACGAATCGGGAGGAGTTCTAGAAACCAAACAGTCGCTCTCTGTTTCTCAGCCTTATTGAATGATCTCAGTAATTCTTTGCCTTTGATGTGCTCAGAAAAGGAAGCAGTCGTTTTCAATTTAACCAGGAAGTGCCAGATACATTTCACTCATATCATCCTGCCTTGGGCAAGAAATTGTATCCATTTTATGGACCAAACATAAATTGCCCCTATGTAGACTGGTAGGGTATGTAAATTGCCCCTATGTAACTGTCAGTTTGTGTGGTCATTGTAACTGTCAGTTTGTCTGGTCATTATAACTGTCAGTTTGTCTGGTCATTGTAACTGTCAGTTTGTCTGGTCGTTGTAACTGTCAGTTTGTCTGGTCATTATAACTGTAATGTGATAACGTAATAATGTGTCTTACTGTTACTGTAGTAGAGTAGATAATGTGTCTTACTGTAGTAGAGTAGATAATGTCTTACTGTAGTAGAGTAGATAATGTATCTTACTATAGTAGAGTAGATAATGTGTCTTACTGTTACTGTAGTAGAGTAGATAATGTGTCTTACTGTTACTGTAGTAGAGTAGATAATGTGTCTTACTTTTACTGTAGTAGGGTAGATAATGTGTCTTATTGTTACTGTAGTAGAGTAGATAATGTGTCTTATTGTTACTGTAGTAGAGTAGATAATGTGTCTTACTGTTACTGTAGTAGGGTAGATAATGTCTTACTGTTACTGTAGTAGAGTAGATAATGTGTCTTACTGTAGTAGAGTAGATAATGCGTCTTATTGTTACTGTAGTAGAGTAGATAATGTGTCTTACTGTTACTGTAGTAGGGTAGATAATGTCTTACTGTTACTGTAGCAGAGTAGATAATGTGTCTTACTGTAGTAGAGTACATCATGTGTCTTACTGTTACTGTAGTAGAGTAGATAATGTGTCTTACTGTTACTGTAGTAGAGTAGATAATGTGTCTTACTGTTACTGTAGTAGGGTAGATAATGTGTCTTACTGTAGTAGAGTAGATAATGTGTCTTACTGTAGTAGAGTAGATAATGTGTCTTACTGTTACTGTAGTAGAGTAGATAATGTGTCTTACTGTTACTGTAGTAGAGTAGATAATGTCTTACTGTTACTGTAGTAGAGTAGATAATGTCTTACTGTTACTGTAGTAGAGTAGATAATGTGTCTTACTGTTACTGTAGTAGGGTAGATAATGTGTCTTACTGTTACTGTAGTAGGGTAAATAATGTCTTACTGTTACTGTAGTAGAGTAGATAATGTCTTACTGTTACTGTAGTAGAGTAGATAATGTGTCTTACTGTTACTGTAGTAGGGTAGATAATGTGTCTTACTGTTACTGTAGTAGGGTAAATAATGTCTTACTGTTACTGTAGTAGAGTAGATAATGTCTTACTGTTACTGTAGTAGAGTAGATAATGTGTCTTACTGTTACTGTAGTAGAGTAGATAATGTGTCTTACTGTTACTGTAGTAGGGTAGATAATGTCTTACTGTTACTGTAGTAGAGTAGATAATGTGTCTTACTGTAGTAGAGTAGATAATGTGTCTTATTGTTACTGTAGTAGAGTAGATAATGTGTCTTACTGTAGTAGAGTAGATAATGTGTCTTACTGTAGTAGAGTAGATAATGTGTCTTATTGTTACTGTAGTAGAGTAGATAATGTGTCTTACTGTTACTGTAGTAGGGTAGATAATGTCTTACTGTTACTGTAGTAGAGTAGATAATGTCTTATTGTTACTGTAGTAGAGTAGATAATGTGTCTTACTGTAGTAGAGTAGATAATGTGTCTTACTGTAGTAGAGTAGATAATGTGTCTTATTGTTACTGTAGTAGAGTAGATAATGTGTCTTACTGTTACTGTAGTAGAGTAGATAATGTGTCTTATTGTTACTGTAGTAGAGTAGATAATGTGTCTTACTGTAGTAGAGTACATCATGTGTCTTACTGTTACTATAGTAGAGTAGATAATGTGTCTTACTGTTACTGTAGTAGAGTAGATAATGTGTCTTACTGTTACTGTAGTAGAGTAGATAATGTGTCTTACTGTTACTGTAGTAGAGTAGATAATGTCTTACTGTTACTGTAGTAGAGTAGATAATGTGTCTTACTGTTACTGTAGTAGAGTAGATAATGTGTCTTATTGTTACTGTAGTAGAGTAGATAATGTGTCTTACTGTAGTAGAGTACATCATGTGTCTTACTGTTACTGTAGTAGAGTAGATAATGTGTCTTACTTTTACTGTAGTAGGGTAGATAATGTCTTACTGTTACTGTAGCAGAGTAGATAATGTGTCTTACTGTAGTAGAGTACATCATGTGTCTTACTGTTACTGTAGTAGAGTAGATAATGTGTCTTACTGTTACTGTAGTAGAGTACATCATGTGTCTTACTGTTACTGTAGTAGAGTAGATAATGTGTCTTACTGTTACTGTATTAGAGTAGATAATGTGTCTTACTGTTACTGTAGTAGGGTAGATAATGTGTCTTACTGTAGTAGAGTAGATAATGTGTCTTACTGTAGTAGAGTAGATAATGTGTCTTACTGTTACTGTAGTAGAGTAGATAATGTGTCTTACTGTTACTGTAGTAGAGTAGATAATGTCTTACTGTTACTGTAGTAGAGTAGATAATGTGTCTTACTGTTACTGTAGTAGAGTAGATAATGTGTCTTACTGTTACTGTAGTAGAGTAGATAATGTCTTACTGTTACTGTATTAGGGTAGATAATGTGTCTTACTGTTACTGTAGTAGGGTAAATAATGTCTTACTGTTACTGTAGTAGAGTAGATAATGTCTTACTGTTACTGTAGTAGAGTAGATAATGTGTCTTACTGTTACTGTAGTAGGGTAGATAATGTGTCTTACTGTTACTGTAGTAGGGTAAATAATGTCTTACTGTTACTGTAGTAGAGTAGATAATGTCTTACTGTTACTGTAGTAGAGTAGATAATGTGTCTTACTGTTACTGTAGTAGAGTAGGTAATGTGTCTTACTGTTACTGTAGTAGGGTAGATAATGTCTTACTGTTACTGTAGTAGAATAGATAATGTGTCTTACTGTAGTAGAGTAGATAATGTGTCTTATTGTTACTGTAGTAGAGTAGATAATGTGTCTTACTGTAGTAGAGTAGATAATGTGTCTTACTGTAGTAGAGTAGATAATGTGTCTTATTGTTACTGTAGTAGAGTAGATAATGTGTCTTACTGTTACTGTAGTAGGGTAGATAATGTCTTACTGTTACTGTAGTAGAGTAGATAATGTGTCTTATTGTTACTGTAGTAGAGTAGATAATGTGTATTACTGTAGTAGAGTAGATAATGTGTCTTACTGTAGTAGAGTAGATAATGTGTCTTATTGTTACTGTAGTAGAGTAGATAATGTGTCTTACTGTTACTGTAGTAGAGTAGATAATGTGTCTTATTGTTACTGTAGTAGAGTAGATAATGTGTCTTACTGTAGTAGAGTACATCATGTGTCTTACTGTTACTATAGTAGAGTAGATAATGTGTCTTACTGTTACTGTAGTAGAGTAGATAATGTGTCTTACTGTTACTGTAGTAGAGTAGATAATGTGTCTTACTGTAGTAGAGTACATCATGTGTCTTACTGTTACTATAGTAGAGGAGATAATGTGTCTTTTACTGTAGTAGGGTAGATAATGTCTTACTGTAGCAGAGTAGATAATGTGTCTTACTGTAGTAGAGTACATCATGTGTCTTACTGTTACTGTAGTAGAGTAGATAATGTGTCTTACTGTTACTGTAGTAGAGTACATCATGTGTCTTACTGTTACTGTAGTATAGTAGATAATGTGTCTTACTGTTACTGTAGTAGAGTAGATAATGTCTTACTGTTACTGTAGTAGAGTAGATAATGTCTTACTGTTACTGTAGTAGAGTAGATAATGTGTCTTACTGTTACTGTAGTAGGGTAGATAATGTGTCTTACTGTTACTGTAGTAGGGTAAATAATGTCTTACTGTTACTGTAGTAGAGTAGATAATGTCTTACTGTTACTGTAGTAGAGTAGATAATGTGTCTTACTGTTACTGTAGTAGGGTAGATAATGTGTCTTACTGTTACTGTAGTAGGGTAGATCATGTCTTACTGTTACTGTAGTAGGGTAGATAATGTCTTACTGTTACTGTAGTAGAGTAGATAATGTGTATTACTGTTACTGTAATAGGGTAGATAATGTCTACTGTTACTGTAGTAGGGTAGATAATGTGTCTTACTGTAGTATAGTAGATAATGTGTCTTACTGTTACTGTAGTAGGGTAGATAATGTCTACTGTTACTGTAGTAGAGTAGATAATGTGTCTTACTGTAGTAGGGTAGATAATGTCTTACTGTTACTGTAGTAGAGTAGATCATGTCTTACTGTCACTGTAGTAGGGGAGATAATGTCTTACTGTTACTGTAGTAGAGTAGATAATGTCTTACTGTTACTGTAGTAGGGGAGATAATGTCTTACTGTTACTGTAGTAGGGTATATAATGTGTCTTACTGTTACTGTAGTAGGGTAGATAATGTCTTACTGTTACTGTAGTAGGGTAGATAATGTCTTATTGTTACTGTAGTAGAGTAGGTAATGTGTCTTACTGTGGTAGGGTAGATAATGTCTTACTGTTACTGTAGTAGGGGAGATAATGTCTTACTGTTACTGTAGTAGGGTAGATAATGTGTCTTACTGTAGTAGAGTAGATAATGTGTCTTACTGTAGTAGAGTAGATAATGTGTCTTACTATAGTAGAGTAGATAATGTGTCTTACTGTTACTGTAGTAGGGTAGATAATGTCTTACTGTTACTGTAGTAGAGTAGATAATGTCTTACTGTTACTGTAGTAGAGTAGATAATGTCTTACTGTTACTGTAGTAGGGGAGATAATGTCTTACTGTTACTGTAGTAGGGTAGATAATGTCTTACTGTTACTGTAGTAGGGGAGATAATGTGTCTTACTGTTACTGTAGTAGAGTAGATAATGTGAGGTTACACAACTCCTAGTTTCCCCTACAAAGGAACGAACACTCACATACATCGAAAGGAGAGTAGTCTCCAGATGCCACACTTCAAAGTCTTCCTTTTCGCTCGGTTATTGATTTTCACATCGAACGTGAGAAAACAACTGTAAATCGAGGAGGAGATAAATGAGGAAGTCATAAAGGTTATTGAGCAGAGTTACTGTATGGAGCTGCTGTAAATGAAATCTGCCCTTACCAACGCAACAAATAAATTACATTTATTTTCAAATCAAATTTATTTATATAGCCCTTCGTACATCAGCTGATATCTTAAAGTTCTGTACAGAAACCCAGCCTAAAACCCCAAACAGCAAGCAATGCAGGTGTAGAAGCACGGTGGCTAGGAAAAACTCCCTAGAAAGGCCAAAACCTAGGAAGAAACCTAGAGAGGAACCAGGCTATGAGGGGTGGCCAGTCCTCTTCTGGCTGTGCCGGGTGGAGATTATAACAGAACATGGCCAAGATGTTCAAATGTTCTTAGATGACCAACAATGGTCAAATAATCAAATAAATGCATATCTGTATACAATATCTGTGATTATATATGAAAACAAACCCAACCTTCTCGTGGTTCCTTGTTGAATTGCAGGACTTCCCCATCATGTTCATTCATCACCTAGCAACAGTGAGCCTGATCAGTTTTTCCTACGCTAACAACATGCTACGTGTCGGGAGCCTGGTGATGTGTGTCCACGACGCATCAGACTTCCTGCTGGAGGTGAGTGTGGACACACACACACACACACACACACACACACACACACACAGGAATACATTCTCAGTGATATTCTAGTGTAGATATTGGAATATATGTAACCGATGTGAAACGGCTAGCTTAGTTAGCGGTGGTGCACGCGAATAGCGTTTCAATCGGTGACGTCACTTGCTCTGAGACCTTGAAGTAGGGGTTCCCCCTTTGCTCTGCAAGGGCCGCGGCTTTTGTGGAGCGATGGGTAACGACGCTTCGAGGGGTGACTGTTGTTGATGTGTGCAGAGGGTCCCTGGTTCGCGCCCCGGGTATGGGCGAGGGGAGACGGTCTAAAGTTATACTGTTACACATACATCAAAGCACAGTACATGTATTCTATGAAGAAGGAACTTGTAGAACATGAGGAACGTACAATATGACAGTATATCAATGTTTACCTTCTCTCCTTCTTCAGGCAGCCAAACTGACCAACTACGCCAAGTACCAGCGCCTGTGTGACTTCCTGTTCGTTCTGTTTGCTGTAGTCTTCTTCATCACAAGGCTTGTCCTCTACCCTCTATGGTTAGTGACTGTATGGTTACACTGGGGTGTCCTCTACCCTCTATGGTTAGTGACTGTATGGTTACACTGGGGTGTCCTCTACCCTCTATGGTTAGTGACTGTATGGTGTCCTCTACCCTCTATGGTTAGTGACTGTATGGTTACACTGGGGTGTCCTCTACCCTCTATGGTTAGTGACTGTATGGTTACACTGGGGTGTCCTCTACCCTCTATGGTTAGTGACTGTATGGTTACACTGGGGTGTCCTCTACCCTCTATGGTTAGTGACTGTATGGTGTCCTCTACCCTCTATGGTTAGTGACTGTATGGTGTCCTCTACCCTCTATGGTTAATGACTGTATGGTGTCCTCTACCCTCTATGGTTAGTGACTGTATGGTGTCCTCTACCCTCTATGGTTAGTGACTGTATGGTGTCCTCTACCCTCTATGGTTAGTGACTGTATGGTGTCCTCTACCCTCTATGGTTAGTGACTGTATGGTGTCCTCTACCCTCTATGGTTAGTGACTGTATGGTGTCCTCTACCCTCTATGGTTAGTGACTGTATGGTGTCCTCTACCCTCTATGGTTAGTGACTGTATGGTTACACTGGGGTGTCCTCTACCCTCTATGGTTAGTGACTGTATGGGTGTCCTCTACCCTCTATGGTTAGTGACTGTATGGTTACACTGGGGTGTCCTCTACCCTCTATGGTTAGTGACTGTATGGGTGTCCTCTACCCTCTATGGTTAGTGACTGTATGGGTGTCCTCTACCCTCTACGGTTAGTGACTGTATGGTGTCCTCTACCCTCTATGGTTAGTGACTGTATGGTTGTCCTCTACCCTCTATGGTTAGTGACTGTATGGTGTCCTCTACCGTCTATGGTTAGTGACTGTGTGGTTACACTGGGGTGTCCTCTACCCTCTATGGTTAGTGACTGTATGGTTACACTGGGGTGTCCTCTACCCTCTATGGTTAGTGACTGTATGGTTACACTGGGGTGTCCTCTACCCTCTATGGTTAGTGACTGTATGGGTGTCCTCTACCCTCTATGGTTAGTGACTGTATGGGTGTCCTCTACCCTCTATGGTTAGTGACTGTATGGTGTCCTCTACCCTCTATGGTTAGTGACTGTATGGTTACACTGGGGTGTCCTCTACCCTCTATGGTTAGTGACTGTATGGTGTCCTCTACCCTCTATGGTTAGTGACTGTATGGTGTCCTCTACCCTCTATGGTTAGTGACTGTATGGTGTCCTCTACCCTCTATGGTTAGTGACTGTATGGTGTCCTCTACCCTCTATGGTTAGTGACTGTATGGTTGTCCTCTACACTGGGGTGTCCTCTACCCTCTATGGTTAGTGACTGTATGGGTGTCCTCTACCCTCTATGGTTAGTGACTGTATGGTTACACTGGGGTGTCCTCTACCCTCTATGGTTAGTGACTGTATGGTGTCCTCTACCCTCTATGGTTAGTGACTGTGTGGTTACACTGGGGTGTCCTCTACCCTCTATGGTTAGTGACTGTATGGTTACACTGGGGTGTCCTCTACCCTCTATGGTTAGTGACTGTATGGTGTCCTCTACCCTCTATGGTTAGTGACTGTATGGGTGTCCTCTACCCTCTATGGTTAGTGACTGTATGGTGTCCTCTACCCTCTATGGTTAGTGACTGTATGGTGTCCTCTACCCTCTATGGTTAGTGACTGTATGGTGTCCTCTACCCTCTATGGTTAGTGACTGTATGGTGTCCTCTACCCTCTATGGTTAGTGACTGTATGGTGTCCTCTACCCTCTATGGTTAGTGACTGTATGGTTACACTGGGGTGTCCTCTACCCTCTATGGTTAGTGTCTGTATGGGTGTCCTCTACCCTCTATGGTTAGTGACTGTATGGTTACACTGGGGTGTCCTCTACCCTCTATGGTTAGTGACTGTATGGTGTCCTCTACCCTCTATGGTTAGTGACTGTATGGTTACACTGGGGTGTCCTCTACCCTCTATGGTTAGTGACTGTATGGGTGTCCTCTACCCTCTATGGTTAGTAACTGTATGGTTACACTGGGGTGTCCTCTACCCTCTATGGTTAGTGACTGTATGGTGTCCTCTACCCTCTATGGTTAGTGACTGTATGGGTGTCCTCTACCCTCTATGGTTAGTGACTGTATGGTGTCCTCTACCCTCTATGGTTAGTGACTGTATGGTGTCCTCTACCCTCTATGGTTAGTGACTGTATGGTGTCCTCTACCCTCTATGGTTAGTGACTGTATGGTGTCCTCTACCCTCTATGGTTAGTGACTGTATGGTTACACTGGGGTGTCCTCTACCCTCTATGGTTAGTGACTGTATGGTGTCCTCTACCCTCTATGGTTAGTGACTGTATGGTTACACTGGGGTGTCCTCTACCCTCTATGGTTAGTGACTGTATGGTGTCCTCTACCCTCTATGGTTAGTGACTGTATGGTTACACTGGGGTGTCCTCTACCCTCTATGGTTAGTGACTGTATGGGTGTCCTCTACCCTCCATGGTTAGTGACTGTATGGTTACACTGGGGTGTCCTCTACCCTCTATGGTTAGTGACTGTATGGTGTCCTCTACCCTCTATGGTTAGTGACTGTATGGTGTCCTCTACCCTCTATGGTTAGTGACTGTATGGGTGTCCTCTACCCTCTATGGTTAGTGACTGTATGGTTACACTGGGGTGTCCTCTACCCTCTATGGTTAGTGACTGTATGGTTACACTGGGGTGTCCTCTACCCTCTATGGTTAGTGACTGTATGGTTACACTGGGGTGTCCTCTACCCTCTATGGTTAGTGACTGTGTGGTGTCCTCTACCCTCTATGGTTAGTGACTGTATGGTTACACTGGGGTGTCCTCTACCCTCTATGGTTAGTGACTGTATGGTGTCCTCTACCCTCTATGGTTAGTGACTGTATGGTTACACTGGGGTGTCCTCTACCCTCTATGGTTAGTGACTGTATGGTTACACTGGGGTGTCCTCTACCCTCTATGGTTAGTGACTGTATGGTTACACTGGGGTGTCCTCTACCCTCTATGGTTAGTGACTGTATGGTTACACTGGGGTGTCCTCTACCCTCTATGGTTAGTGACTGTATGGTTACACTGGGGTGTCCTCTACCCTCTATGGTTAGTGACTGTATGGTTACACTGGGGTGTCCTCTACCCTCTATGGTTAGTGACTGTATGGTTACACTGGGGTGTCCTCTAGACTGGGGTGTCCTCTACCCTCTATGGTTAGTGACTGTGTGGTTACACTGGGGTGTCCTCTACCCTCTATGGTTAGTGACTGTATGGTTACACTGGGGTGTCCTCTACCCTCTATGGTTAGTGACTGTATGGGTGTCCTCTACCCTCTATGGTTAGTGACTGTATGGTTACACTGGGGTGTCCTCTACCCTCTATGGTTAGTGACTGTATGGTTACACTGGGGTGTCCTCTACCCTCTATGGTTAGTGACTGTATGGGTGTCCTCTACCCTCTATGGTTAGTGACTGTATGGTTACACTGGGGTGTCCTCTACCCTCTATGGTTAGTGACTGTATGGTTACACTGGGGTGTCCTCTACCCTCTATGGTTAGTGACTGTATGGTTACACTGGGGTGTCCTCTACCCTCTATGGTTAGTGACTGTATGGTGTCCTCTACCCTCTATGGTTAGTGACTGTGTGGTTACACTGGGGTGTCCTCTACCCTCTATGGTTAGTGACTGTATGGTGTCCTCTACCCTCTATGGTTAGTGACTGTATGGTTACACTGGGGTGTCCTCTACCCTCTATGGTTAGTGACTGTATGGTTACACTGGGGTGTCCTCTACCCTCTATGGTTAGTGACTGTATGGTTACACTGGGGTGTCCTCTAGACTGTATGGTGTCCTCTACACTGGGGTGTCCTCTAGACTGGGGTGTCCTCTACCCTCTATGGTTAGTGACTGTATGGTTACACTGGGGTGTCCTCTACCCTCTATGGTTAGTGACTGTATGGTTACACTGGGGTGTCCTCTACCCTCTATGGTTAGTGACTGTATGGTTACACTGGGGTGTCCTCTAGACTGTATGGTGTCCTCTACACTGGGGTGTCCTCTAGAATGTATGGTGTCCTCTACACTGGGGTGTCCTCTAGACTGGGGTGTCCTCTACCCTCTATGGTTAGTGACTGTATGGTTACACTGGGGTGTCCTCTACCCTCTATGGTTAGTGACTGTATGGTTACACTGGGGTGTCCTCTACCCTCTATGGTTAGTGACTGTATGGTTACACTGGGGTGTCCTCTTCCCTCTATGGTTAGTGACTGTATGGTTACACTGGGGTGTCCTCTACCCTCTATGGTTAGTGACTGTATGGTTACACTGGGGTGTCCTCTACCCTCTATGGTTAGTGACTGTATGGTTACACTGGGGTGTCCTCTACCCTCTATGGTTAGTGACTGTATGGTTACACTGGGGTGTCCTCTAGACTGTATGGTTAGTGACTGTATGGTTACACTGGGGTGTCCTCTACACTGTATGGTGTCCTCTAGACTGGGGTGTCCTCTACCCTCTATGGTTAGTGACTGTATGGTTACACTGGGGTGTCCTCTACACTGGGGTGTCCTCTACCCTCTATGGTTAGTGACTGTATGGTTACACTGGGGTGTCCTCTACACTGGGGTATCCTCTACCCTCTGTGGTTAGTGACTGTATGGTTACACTGGGGTGTCCTCTACACTGTATGGTGTCCTCTAGACTGGGGTGTCCTCTACCCTCTATGGTTAGTGACTGTATGGTTACACTGGGGTGTCCTCTAGACTGGGGTGTCTTCTACCCTCTATGGTTAGTGACTGTATGGTTACACTGGGGTGTCCTCTACCCTCTATGGTTAGTGACTGTATGGTTACACTGGGGTGTCCTCTAGACTGGGGTGTCCTCTACCCTCTATGGTTAGTGACTGTATGGTTACACTGGGGTGTCCTCTAGACTGGGGTGTCCTCTACCCTCTATGGTTAGTGACTGTATGGTTACACTGGGGTGTCCTCTACCCTCTATGGTTAGTGACTGTATGGTTACACTGGGTGTCCTCTACCCTCTATGGTTAGTGACTGTATGGTTACACTGGGGTGTCCTCTACCCTCTATGGTTAGTGACTGTATGGTTACACTGGGGTGTCCTCTACCCTCTATGGTTAGTGACTGTATGGTTGTCTTCTACACTGGGGTGTCCTCTACCCTCTATGGTTAGTGACTGTATGGTTACACTGGGGTGTCCTCTACCCTCTATGGTTAGTGACTGTATGGTTACACTGGGGTGTCCTCTACCCTCTATGGTTAGTGACTGTATGGTTGTCTTCTACACTGGGGTGTCCTCTACCCTCTATGGTTAGTGACTGTATGGTGTCCTCTACCCTCTATGGTTAGTGACTGTATGGTGTCCTCTACCCTCTATGGTTAGTGACTGTATGGTGTCCTCTAGACTGTATGGGTGTCCTCTACCCTCTATGGTTAGTGACTGTATGGTGTCCTCTACACTGGGGTGTCCTCTACCCTCTATGGTTAGTGACTGTATGGTTACACTGGGGTGTCCTCTACACTGGGGTATCCTCTAGACTGTATGGTGTCCTCTAGACTGTATGGTGTCCTCTAGACTGTATGGTGTCTTCTAGACTGGGGTGTCATCTACACTGGGGTGTCCTCTAGACTGTATGGTGTCCTCTAGACTGTATGGTGTCCTCTAGACTGTATGGTGTCATCTACACTGGGGTGTCCTCTAGACTGGGGTGTCCTCTAGACTGGGGTGTCCTCTAGACTGGGTTGTCCTCTAGACTGTATGGTGTCCTCTAGACTGGGGTGTCCTCTACACTGGGGTGTCCTCTAGACTGTATGGTGTCCTCTAGACTGTATGGTTGTCCTCTACACTGGGGTGTCCTCTAGACTGTATGGTTGTCCTCTACACTGGGGTGTCCTCTAGACTGTATGGTGTCCTCTAGACTGTATGGTTGTCCTCTACACTGGGGTGTCCTCTACACTGGGGTGTCCTCTAGACTGGGGTGTCCTCTACACTGGGTTGTCCTCTAGACTGTATGGTGTCCTCTAGACTGTATGGTTGTCCTCTAGACTGGGGTGTCCTCTAGACTGTATGGTGTCCTCTAGACTGTATGGTGTCCTCTAGACTGTATGGTGTCTTCTAGACTGGGGTGTCCTCTACACTGGGGTGTCCTCTAGACTGTATGGTGTCCTCTAGACTGGGGTGTCCTCTAGACTGGGGTGTCCTCTAGACTGGGGTGTCCTCTAGACTGGGTTGTCCTCTAGACTGTATGGTGTCCTCTAGACTGGGGTGTCCTCTACACTGGGGTGTCCTCTAGACTGTATGGTGTCCTCTAGACTGTATGGTTGTCCTCTACACTGGGGTGTCCTCTAGACTGTATGGTTGTCCTCTACACTGGGGTGTCCTCTAGACTGTATGGTGTCCTCTAGACTGTATGGTTGTCCTCTACACTGGGGTGTCCTCTACACTGGGGTGTCCTCTAGACTGGGGTGTCCTCTACACTGGGTTGTCCTCTAGACTGTATGGTGTCCTCTAGACTGGGGTGTCCTCTACACTGTGGTGTCCTCTAGACTGGGGTGTATTCATTTGGAATCAAACGAAGTAAATGGGCCAAAACAGGAAGCCACTTAACTGAATTTGTCCAATAAGTAACTTTTGGTTTTGTTGGGAAACTTCTTTAGTTGAAAACATTTTGCTACAGTTTTCACTAACGAAACATCCCAGTTATCTGTCTACCTTCTTTCTGTGGTTAGTGTCTGTCTGTCTGTCGTCACAGCACCTTGTCTGTCTGTCTGTAGTCACAGCAGCCTGTCTGTCTGTCTGCCTGTCTGTCTGCCTGTCTGTCTGTCTGTCTGTAGTCACAGCAGCCTGTCTGTCTGCCTGCCTGTCTGTAGTCACAGCAGTCTGTCTGTCTGTCTGTCTGTCTGTCTGTCGTCACAGCAGCTTGTCTGTCTGTCTGTCTGTCGGTCTGTCTGTCTGTCTGTAGTCACAGCAGCCTGTCTGTCTGCCTGTCTGTCTGTCTGTCTGTCGTCACAGCAGCTTGTCTGTCTGTCTGTCTGTCTGTCTGTCTGTCTGTCTGTCTGTCTGTCTGTAGTCACAGCAGCCTGTCTGTCTGCCTGCCTGTCTGTAGTCACAGCAGTCTGTCTGTCTGTCTGTCTGTCTGTCTGTCTGTCTGTCTGTCTGTCTGTCTGTAGTCACAGCAGCGTGTTTGTCTGTCTGTCTGTCAGTCTGCCTGTCTGTCTGTAGTCACAGCAGCGTGTCTGTCTGTCTGTCTGCCTGCCTGCCTGCCTGTCTGTCAGGTCTCACTTGGGAAACAGGTCTTGTTCTGACCTCAATGAGACTTCCTGGTTAAGTAAAGGTTAAATAACATTCAGCAGAGCTACCTAACCTCTGTGGTTAGTTATTGACACTACTCTAAGGGTGCATCCCTATCCACTATTCCAGAGCCCAAAGTGCCCCATGTCAACAATAGTGCACTACTTAGAGAACAGGGCACCATTTGGGACGCGCAACCATCTGTGATTTTAGTGTGGATGGAAGCAGCTCTACGGGACGACCGACAGTCGAGTGCCAGGTCTATGATGGGCAGTGGAGGTAACCTCCTGAGCTGCTATATCCAGCGTCCCAAATGACACCCTATTCCCTACGTAGTGCACTACTTTAGACCAGAGCCCTATGGAACCCTATTCCCTACGTAGTGCACTACTTTAGACCAGAGCCCTATGGAACCCTATTCCCTACGTAGTACACTACTTTAGACCAAAGCCCTATGGAACCCTATTCCATACATAGTACACTACTTTAGACCCTATTCCCTACGTAGTGCACTACTTTAGACCAAAGCCCTATGGAACCCTATTCCATACATAGTACACTACTTTAGACCCTATTCCCTACGTAGTGCACTACATTAGACCAGAGCCCTATGGCACCCTATTCCATACATACAGTGGGGCAAAAAAGTATTTAGTCAGCCACCAATTGTGCAAGTTCTCCCACTTAAAAAGATGAGAGAGGCCTGTAATTTTCATCATAGGTACACTTCAACTATGACAGACGAAATGAAAAAAATCCAGAAAATCACATTGTAGGATTTTTAATGAATTTATTTGCAAATTATGGTGGAAAATAAGTATTTGGTCAATAACAAAAGTTTATCTCAATACTTTGTTATATATCCTTTGTTGGCAATGACAGAGGTCAAACGTTTTCTGTAAGTCTTCACAAGGTTTTCACACACTGTTGCTGGTATTTTGGCCCATTCCTCCATGCAGATCTCCTCTAGAGCAGTGATGTTTTGGGGCTGTTACTGGGCAACACGGACTTTCAACTCCCTCCAAAGATTTTCTATGGGATTGAGATCTGGAGACTGGCTAAGCCACTCCAGGACCTTGGAATACCAGCAACAGTGTGTGAAAACCTTGTGAAGACTTACTTACAAAAGGCTTGGCTGCCTTTTGAGAAATACTGTATAAAAGTTCAACTGGGTACCACACGGCCAGGTCTCTGACCTCCTCCCTATAGGCTGTCTCGTTGTTTTCGGTGATCAGGCCGATCAGGCCTGTGTCATCGGCAAATTTAATGATGGTGTCGGAGTCGTGCCTGGCCATGCAGTCATGAGTGAGCAGGGAGTACAGGAGGGACTGAGCACGCACCCCTGAGGGGGCCCCTGTGTTGAGGATCGGCGTGGCAGATGTGTTGTTACCTACCCTTACCACCTAGGGGCAGCCCAGGATCCAGTTGCAGAGGGAGGTGTTTAGTCCCAGGGTCCTTTAGCTTAGTGATGAAATTTGAGGGCACTATGGTGTTGAACGCTGAGCTGCAGTCAATGAATAGCATTCTCACATAGGTGTTCCTTTTGTCCAGGTGTGAAAGGGCAGTGTGGGGTGCGATTGAGATGGTGGTGTTGTCGGCTAGTCTAGGTAGGAGAATTGTATTGTCCATCAATAAGGGAGCTTTTTGCGCTGCGTGTTCACTGCTCTTCACTGTTCCTTCATGTACCATGATGCACCTGGCCTCTTCTGCTTCCTATCAGCTATGTCCTATGTCCTATTTGTTATTGTGGATTCATATTGAAGATTGATGCAGCTTGGAATGCTTTGCTGTGTGGTGTTGGATTCTAAACTTTGAACATTGAGATATTAAAAGACATGATAGACCAGAATACAGAGTATATAAAGGAGTGAGATCTGTAGGAAAGACAGAGTGGCTGTGGAATGTACTGGGTGGACGGGAGGAGAGCACAGGATTGGTTTAGGGGGAGCGGATGGACATCTGTGGATTTAGGTGAAGGAGGGGTTGAGGTCAGGAGGTCAGGTCAGATCCCCTGAAGGGAGAAATAAGGTTTTATTATCCTATTACCCTCTTCCTGTGGAACCATAAGATGTAACGATTTGAGAGAAAGAGAAGTGTTTAAAGTGGCATATATATACTTGTGATGGTGAGAAATGTTTTTATTTTTTGTCTGTGTCGACCCTTTGGGAAGAATTAAACTCGGTTAAGCTTCTCTAGTGTCCGTGAGTTTTTTTATTCTGAAAACTAAGAACCTAACAGGTGTATAACAAAAAAAACACTCTACCCTCCCCCGTGTACAATAAAAAAAACACTCTACCCTCCCCCGTGTACAATAAAAAAACACTCTACCCTCCCCCGTGTACAATAAAAAAACACTCTACCCTCCCCCGTGTACAATAAAAAAACACTCTACCCTCCCCCGTGTACAATAAAAAAACACTCTACCCTCCCCCGTGTACAATAAAAAACACTCTACCCTCCCCCGTGTACAATACAAAAAAACACTCTACCCTCCCCCGTGTACAATAAAAAACACTCTACCCTCCCCCGTGTACAATAAAAAAACACTCTACCCTCCCCCGTGTACAATAAAAAAACACTCTACCCTCCCCCGTGTACAATAAAAAACACTCTACCCTCCCCCGTGTACAATAAAAAACACTCTACCCTCCCCCGTGTACAATAAAAAAACACTCTACCCTCCCCCGTGTACAATAAAAAAACACTCTCCTATTTTCACCCCCGCCCCCATACATGTCTAACTGTCCCTAAGGGCTGTAATGGATACCAAGGTAGGGCATAAGGACTGAGGTACATGTTGCCTGACAACGGCCTATCTGTCTGAGTCTGTCTCACTACTGCACTGCAGGCCTCACAGCTCTACTTTATTAGAGAAATTACACCAAGAAAAAAATGTATTTAATTATGTAGTCTTCTTGGATGAATGGCAACTACTAAATGTTTTTAGTGAGCTGGTTGTTGGGAGAGTACAGTCTCAGCAGGGGAAGGCAGGTCTCAGAAAAGTCCAACTGGTTTTCCCATACGGAGAAATTACTGTGTGGTTGCATGCATGTGCATTTTGCGCTTACCATTCGTGTGTGTGTGTGTGTGTGTGTGTACTGACATACTTTCCATACACATATGAATTCATGGTGTGATCCTTCCTGTGTTGTTCCAGGATCCTGAACACAACATTGTTTGAGAGCTGGGAGATGATTGGTCCCTACCCTTCCTGGTGGCTCTTCAACTCCCTACTGCTGGTGCTACAGGTGCTGCACGTCATCTGGTCCTACCTCATAGCCGGGATCGCCTACAAGGCCTTGGTCCGAGGAAAGGTGGGTGGGCTGTGAATGTACAGCTCTGACTCTGACTTTTTTCCACATTTTGTTACATTACAGCCTTGTTCTAGAATGGATTAAATTGTTCCCCCCCCCTTCTCCACACACAATAACCCCATAATGACAAAGCAAAAAAAAATACAACTGAAATATCACATTTACATTCGCACCCTTTACTCAGTACTTTGTTGAAGCACGGTGATTACAGCATTGAGTCTTCTTGGGTATGACGCTACCAGCTTGGCACACCTGTATTTGGGGAGTTTTTCACATTCTTCTCTGCAGATCCTCTCAAGCTCTGTCAGGTTGGATGGGGAGCGTCGCTGCACAGCTATTTTCAGGTCTCTCCAGAGATGTTCGATCGGGCCACTCAAGGACTTGTCCTGAAGCCACTCCTGCGTTGTCTTGGCTGTGTGCTTAGGGTCGTTGTCCTGTTGGAAGGTGAACCTTCGCCCCAGTCTGAGGTCCTGAGCGCTCTGGAGCAGGTTTTCATTAAGGATCTCTCTGTATTTTGCTCTGTTAACCTTTCCCTCGATCCTGACTACCACTGTGAAACATACCCAAGGCACGATGCTACCACCAACACGCTTCAACAGAGGGATAGTGCCTGGTTTCCTCTAGACATGACGCTTGGCATTCAGGACAAAGAGTTCAATCTTGGTTCATCAGACCAGCGAATCTTGTTTCTCATGGTCTGATTCTTTAGGTATCTTTTGGAAAACTCCAAGCGGGCTGTCGTCCATTTTAATGAGGAGTAGCTCCCGTCTCGCCACTCTAACAGATTGGTTAAGTGCTGCAGAGATGGTTGTCCTTCTGGAAGGTTCTCCCATCTCCGCAGAGGAACTCTAGAGCTCAGTCAGTGACCATCGGGTTCTTGGTCACCTCCCTGACCAAGGCCCTTCTTCCCCGACTGCTCAGTTTAGCCAGGCGGCCAGCTCGAGGAAGAGTCTTGGTGGTTCTAAACTTCTTCCATTTAAGAATGATGGAGGACACTGTGTTCTTGGGGACCTTTAATGCTGCAGAAATGTTTTCTTACCCTTCCCAAGATCGCTTTGTCATTATGGGTTATTGTGATGTCATTATGGGGTATTGTGATGTCATTATGGGGTATTGTGATGTCATTATGGGGTATTGTGATGTCATTATGGGGTATTGTGATGTCATTATGGGGTATTGTGTGTAGATTGGTGAGGAAAAAACATTTATTTCATCAATTTTAGAATAAGGCTGTAACGTAACAAAATGTGGAAAAGTTAAGGGGTCTGAATACTTTCCGAATGCCCTGTATTGGCCTATTACAGGTGAGATGTAGACAGTTGAGTGTGAGGTGTAACTATTAGGTACCTCATAGCTGGGATAACCTACCTAGTTAACATGGTCAGAGGAAAGGTGAGTGGGATTGATGTAGGACAGCTCTGACTCAAGGTTAGGGATTAAACTCTGCGTTCTAGTCAGTCTGTATGAGGACAAGGCCTGTATTCAGACAGCGTCTCAGAGTAGAAGTGCTGATCTAGGATCAGGTCCTTCCTGTCTACTTCATCTTATTGATTATGATCGAAAAGACAAATCGGATTCTATATCAGCAATGTTACTCTGAGAATGTTGTGAATACAGGGCCAGACTTGAGACATTCCATTATGTCAGACCTCAGGCTATAGTTATGACATTCCATTGTCAGACCTCAGGCTATAGTTATGACATTCCATTGTCAGACCTCAGGCTATAGTTATGACATTCCATTATGTCAGACCTCAGGCTATAGTTATGACATTCCATTGTCAGACCTCAGGCTATAGTTATGACATTCCATTATGTCAGACCTCAGTTAGTTATGACATTCCATTATGTCAGACCTCAGTTAGTTATGACATTCCATTATGTCAGACCTCAGGCTGTAGTTATGACATTCCATTATCAGACCTCAGGCTATAGTTATGACATTCCATTATGTCAGACCTCAGGCTATAGTTATGACATTCCATTATGTCAGACCTCAGGCTATAGTTATGACATTCCATTATGTCAGACCTCAGGCTATAGTTATGACATTCCATTATGTCAGACCTCAGGCTATAGTTATGACATTCCATTATGTCAGACCTCAGGCTGTAGTTATGACATTCCATTATGTCAGACCTCAGGCTATAGTTATGACATTCCATTATGTCAGACCTCGGGCTATAGTTATGACATTCCATTATCAGACCTCAGGCTATAGTTATGACATTCCATTATCAGACCTCAGGCTATAGTTATGACATTCCATTATGTCAGACCTCAGGCTATAGTTATGACATTCCATTATGTCAGACCTCAGGCTATAGTTATGACATTCCATTATGTCAGACCTCAGGCTATAGTTATGACATTCCATTATGTCAGACCTCAGGCTATAGTTATGACATTCCATTATGTCAGACCTCGGGCTATAGTTATGACATTCCATTATGTCAGACCTCAGGCTATAGTTATGACATTCCATTATGTCAGACCTCAGGCTATAGTTATGACATTCCATTATGTCAGACCTCAGGCTATAGTTATGACATTCCATTATGTCAGACCTCAGGCTATAGTTATGACATTCCATTATCAGACCTCAGGCTATAGTTATGACATTCCATTATGTCAGACCTCAGGCTATAGTTATGACATTCCATTATGTCAGACCTCAGGCTATAGTTATGACATTCCATTATGTCAGACCTCAGGCTATAGTTATGACATTCCATTATGTCAGACCTCAGGCTATAGTTAATGACATTCCATTATGTCAGATCTCAGGCTATAGTTAATGACATTCCATTATGTCAGACCTCGGGCTATAGTTAATGACATTCCATTATGTCAGATCTCAGGCTATAGTTATGACATTCCATTATGTCAGACCTCAGGCTATAGTTATGACATTCCATTCTGTCAGACCTCAGGCTATAGTTAATGACATTCCATTATGTCAGATCTCAGGCTATAGTTATGACATTCCATTATGTCAGACCTCAGGCTATAGTTAATGACATTCCATTATGTCAGATCTCAGGCTATAGTTATGACATTCCATTATGTCAGACCTCAGGCTATAGTTATGACATTCCATTATGTCAGACCTCAGGCTATAGTTATGACATTCCATTATGTCAGACCTCAGGCTATAGTTAATGACATTCCATTATGTCAGATCTCAGGCTATAGTTAATGACATTCCATTATGTCAGACCTCAGGCTATAGTTATGACATTCCATTATGTCAGACCTCAGGCTATAGTTAATGACATTCCATTATGTCAGATCTCAGGCTATAGTTAATGACATTCCATTATGTCAGACCTCGGGCTATAGTTAATGACATTCCATTATGTCAGATCTCAGGCTATAGTTAATGACATTCCATTATGTCAGACCTCAGGCTATAGTTATGACATTCCATTATGTCAGACCTCGGGCTATAGTTAATGACATTCCATTATGTCAGATCTCAGGCTATAGTTAATGACATTCCATTATGTCAGATCTCAGGCTATAGTTAATGACATTCCATTATGTCAGACCTCGGGCTATAGTTAATGACATTCCATTATGTCAGATCTCAGGCTATAGTTAATGACATTCCATTATGTCAGATCTCAGGCTATAGTTAATGACATTCCATTATGTCAGACCTCAGGCTATAGTTATGACATTCCATTATCAGACCTCAGGCTATAGTTATGACATTCCATTATCAGACCTCAGGCTATAGTTATGACATTCCATTATCAGACCTCAGTTAGTTATGACATTCCATTATCAGACCTCAGGCTATAGTTATGACATTCCATTATGTCAGACCTCAGGCTATAGTTATGACATTCCATTATGTCAGACCTCGGGCTATAGTTATGACATTCCATTATGTCAGACCTCGGGCTATAGTTAATGCTATGAGTGTGGAAGCTATAGGTAACATTTCATCTGTGTTTGTTCATTGCTTTCTTCCTCTTCATGTTTTGAATCGCTGTCCTTCTCTCTGCAGGTGGTTTGTTTCCTCTCTTGGGTGCAGGGTCCCGTCTCTCCATCTGTCTCCTCAGTCCTTATTCTCCACTCCACTTGTCCTTGCTTTACTGTCTAACTACGATTTAAGATCCGTCTATTGGTCAATTGCACACAAGGTCCAACCGAAATTTGACTTCCACTTTTAACCCAACCCCTCTGAAAGACATACATATACAGGTTTTTGGGGAGAGGTGCGGGGAGCTGTTGTTATTGGGGGGGGTTAAGTGCCTTGCTCAAGTGCACAGCTGCAGGAAATAGCATCCGGTTTGTCAGCTCACTTCCCACCAGATTGACAACAACTTTCTCTGCTCTGCTTTTTGCAGTCTCGTATCATTCACTTCACTCTTATGCCAATGTCATTTTTGTTCATGTGGTTGTGGCTTTATGCATATGAGCCAGATGGGCTCGTCAGATTTTTTTATGCTCCTTTAAACTGCCATCTTGTGGCACTTGCGAGCATGTGCAGCTTTTGGAGTCAGAATTCATTAAGGGAAGTCTGATCAAATATTTTTTGTTGTTGTTGACCAGAAATAATTTATATATGAAGATATTCTAATGTTATTTATGTATTTGTAAATAACCTATGAATATTAAGTGCCTCAATCATTTTTAAGATCTGGTAACATGTTTCCAGGCTGTCGAGCTAAATGTCTACGGAGTTCAATTGTGATGCGTCTGTCAGAGTGTTCTGCCAACCACATAGTCGCCATCAGCCGATACTTGTACAAAATGTCCATTCCTTAATGTAACCGGTTTGTCCCGTGTAACTGCGTTCTATTCTTTGGGTGCTAATATTCATAGTTTTTTTTATTTTTATATAAAAACGTCATTCTATATGACGTCTGTCGGAAAAAACGTGCACTACTACCGGATACTTCTGGAAATATCCATTGTGTCACTTTGGATTGTAACATTGTATTTCTGTCTGTCCGACAGGTTTCTAAGGATGACCGCAGTGATGTCGAGAGCAGCTCAGAGGAGGAGGTGGACACCAACGGAGCCAATAACAAGGGGGTTAAAATGGCCTTCTCTCCTAAGGTAGAGAACGGTACCAACGGCCACGCCGTCGCCACTATAACCTGGCCACAACAGATACGCAGCAGCAGCAGCAGCAGTAGTTGGTGACACGAGAAAAGAGGAGTCCGCTTTCTGATTCCCAGTATAGGGCTGACCACGGGGGTCCAGTATGTCTGGCCTGGTTACACTGGGCAGCCACTAGTTGTCGGAACTGTGCTGGAAAGGACCATGTCGAAAAGAGAAGGAAAATATCAGCGCCAACACAGTACTGTTCAGGTCGGCCCTATAGTGAGAATCAGGTATATCTGAGCCAGCACAGTACTGTTCAGGTCGGCCCTATAGTGAGAATCAGGCATATCTGAGCCAGCACAGTACTGTTCAGGTCGGCCCTATAGTGAGAATCAGGCATATCTGAGCCAACACAGTACTATTCGGGTCGACCCTATAGTGAGAATCAGGCATATCTGAGCCAACACAGTACTGTTCAGGTCGACCCTATAGTGAGATTCGGGCATATCTGAGCCAGCACAGTACTGTTCAGGTCGGCCCTATAGTGAGATTCAGGCATATCTGAGCCAGCACAGTACTATTCGGGTCGACCCTATAGTGAGATTCAGGCATATCTGAGCCAGCACAGTACTGTTCAGGTCGGCCCTATAGTGAGAATCAGGCATATCTGAGCCAACACAGTACTGTTCAGGTCGGCCCTATAGTGAGAATCAGGCATATCTGAGCCAGCACAGTACTGTTCAGGTCGGCCCTATAGTGAGAATCAGGCATATCTGAGCCAGCACAGTACTGTTCAGGTCGGCCCTATAGTGAGATTCAGGCATATCTGAGCCAGCACAGTACTGTTCAGGTCGGCCCTATAGTGAGAATCAGGCATATCTGAGCCTGCACAGTACTGTTCAGGTCGGCCCTATAGTGAGAATCAGGCATATCTGAGCCAACGCAGTACTGTTCAGGTCGGCCCTATAGTGAGAATGTCTGTGAGACCTTTCCACTACTAGTTCATCCTATCCTACTCTACATCTCGAAGTGCTTTTCCTCTCATCCAGTTCCCTGGACGTTTGAAGTCCGTTTCTTCATTCAACTCTGACTCTTAGTTATACTGTACTGCACTGACATTGATCGGTGACTATGACAACAGACGATGGATGAATAGACAGACACCACCGTGACCCATAGAATCAAGACGGATTACATTTAACTGATTTAAAACTTGTGTCAAGTGAATGGGCCTGTAGCTATTTTAATTCCATTGTGTCCATAGAATGGGGTCTGACTGTATTTTCATTCCATTGTGTCCATAGAATGGGGTCTGACTGTATTTTCATTCCATTGTGTTCATAGAATGGGGTCTGACTGTATTTTAATTCCATTGTGTCCATAGAATGGGGTCTGACTGTATTTTCATTCCATTGTGTCCATAGAATGGGGTCTGACTGTATTTTCCATTCCATTGTGTCCATAGAATGGGGTCTGACTCTATTTTAATTCCATTGTGTTCATAGAATGGGGTCTGACTCTATTTTCATTCCATTGTGTTCATAGAATGGGGTCTGACTGTATTTTAATTCCATTGTGTCCATAGAATGGGGTCTGACTGTATTTTCATTCCATTGTCCATAGAATGGGGTCTGACTCTATTTTAATTCCATTGTGTCCATAGAATGGGGTCTGACTCTATTTTAATTCCATTGTGTCCATAGAATGGGGTCTGACTCTATTTTAATTCCATTGTGTCAATAGAATGGGGTCTGACTCTATTTTAATTCCATTGTGTCAATAGAATGGGGTCTGACTGTATTTTAATTCCATTGTGTCCATAGAATGGGGTCTGACTCTATTTTAATTCCATTGTGTCCATAGAATGGGGTCTGACTCTATTTTAATTCCATTGTGTCCATAGAATGGGGTCTGACTCTATTTTAATTCCATTGTGTCAATAGAATGGGGTCTGACTGTATTTTAATTCCATTGTGTCCATAGAATGGGGTCTGACTCTATTTTAATTCCATTGTGTCAATAGAATGGGGTCTGACTGTATTTTAATTCCATTGTGTCCATAGAATGGGGTCTGACTCTATTTTCATTCCATTGTGTCCATAGAATGGGGTCTGACTGTATTTTCATTCCATTGTGTCCATAGAATGGGGTCTGACTCTATTTTCATTCCATTGTGTCCATAGAATGGGGTCTGACTGTATTTTAATTCCATTGTGTCCATAGAATGGGGTCTGACTCTATTTTAATTCCATTTTGTCCATAGAATGGGGTCTGACTCTATTTTAATTCCATTGTGTCCATAGAATGGGGTCTGACTGTATTTTCATTCCATTGTGTCCATAGAATGGGGTCTGACTCTATTTTAATTACATTGTGTCCATAGAATGGGGTCTGACTGTATTTTAATTCCATTGTGTCCATAGAATGGGGGTCTGACTCTATTTTAATTACATTGTGTCCATAGAATGGGGTCTGACTGTATTTTAATTCCATTTTGTCCATAGAATGGGGGTCTGACTCTATTTTAATTACATTGTGTCCATAGAATGGGGTCTGACTCTATTTTAATTCCATTGTGTCCATAGAATGGGGTCTGACTCTATTTTAATTACATTGTGTCCATAGAATGGGGTCTGACTCTATTTTAATTCCATTGTGTCCATAGAATGGGGTCTGACTGTATTTTAATTCCATTGTGTCCATAGAATGGGGTCTGACTGTATTTTAATTCCATTGTGTCCATAGAATGGGGTCTGACTCTATTTTAATTCCATTGTGTCCATAGAATGGGGTCTGACTCTATTTTAATTCCATTGTGTCCATAGAATGGGGTCTGACTCTATTTTAATTCCATTGTGTCCATAGAATGGGGTCTGACTCTATTTTAATTCCATTGTGTCCATAGAATGGGGTCTGACTCTATTTTAATTCCATTGTGTCCATAGAATGGGGTCTGACTCTATTTTAATTCCATTGTGTCCATAGAATGGGGTCTGACTGTATTTTCATTCCATTGTGTCCATAGAATGGGGTCTGACTCTATTTTAATTCCATTGTGTCCATAGAATGGGGTCTGACTCTATTTTCATTCCATTGTGTCCATAGAATGGGGTCTGACTGTTTAAATTTTTATTCCAATTTTTAATATAATGCAGCAGTTTGTTGGGGAGGATGTTCTCTCCCTGTTTTGTCAGTTGAACTAAAGTTATTACTGTATATATATATTTTTTTTAAAGAAATAAAAAAATAAATGTTTGTGAAAGATATGTTTTTATTCATATTAACGGTTGTAAAATGACAATACCCCACCACCCAAACCGTGCTTCAGTGTATCCCAAGAAATGAAATATGACATATGATAGGAGAGGAGAGGGATTTTACACTTAACTTTATTTAATGACAATTTAGGCATTTAATAACTTATCCAGTAGAGTTTATAAAGATCTTCTCTGTGGTGGTATCTTCTGTGTGCTAAAGGGTCAAGTCCCAGGACCATGAGGAGAAAGAGACTGAAGACATTCTCATTCTTTGACTACACAAAACAGTTGATCACACGATCAATACCCAAATATTATCATTGTGAAGTCTATTGAGAGGAATAGAAATGTCCATGAGTTTGTGGACAAACGATCCAGGCCTCTATGGACTGAGGGCCTCTACTTCCTGTTTTTTCTGCCGCGACCTGCAGCTCTTTCTGCTTGTTCATGTAGCGGTATCCCCGCATGGTGCACAGGTATCCCCCGTAGAGTGTCAATAGCATCATCGAGGCAGAAACCCCCCCCCCCGTGTCCGAAGTCGGTTAGGCGTTTGCGGTGGTCGACATGGTGATGGTGTTTCTGGCGGAACCGGAGCAGGTTCTCCAGGAACGTCACAACGACCAGTACTAGCTACATGAATCTCATCGATTAGCATTAGCTAAAGATGTTTTTTTTGCAAGAAAATACTTGGGTCATGGAAGTAGATGGGGAATTTTTTCAAATATAAAGTCATTCGTGGTAGCCATTAAACACGCCAAAGAGCTGATGCAATTAAAGAACCGTAGAGAAAAAGGGAGATGATGAGCAAGCTTGACAGTTTTCTAAAGAAAGATCATCTATCTGAAGAAGAGGAGTTTGTTTATGTAATGAATTCTAAACTTTAACAGAACTCTCTCAGTAAGTTCAGTAGAAAATCACCTCTATTAGCCCTGTCTACAGCATGCACCTGTGACACAGGAAGTAGATAGCCAAACCCAGTTGGTGGTGTCCTGTTTCCTGACCCCATAAGAACCATTATCTCGCTGCATGAGGACGATGCTGTTATTAGTCTGCTGTCTCACTACAATGGGTTTTGACCTCTATTCCAGCTGTTGCATAGCAGTCTGTATGTGCCAAATAAGACAAACGGTTTCTCAAAAAAACATATTTTTATATACTGATACATATCTTTTTTATTTTCTTTACAGTAAGAACAACCAAATGTTTATGTTCCTCTAGCTACAAACACAAATCTATCATGTCATGATCTTATGCTATTCTCTCGTGCTCTTTACAGAATGTAGATTGACACAAATAATCCAGAAAGTTGCTATAGATCTGTTATAAACTCTTATATAATGGTTCTTCACCCTCAGCCAGAAGGATCCGACAGGTTTTTTTTTAATGAGAGCTGAATCTGGAGCTGTCTTTTTGTTCAGTTGTTTTAATCAGCAGCTTCGGTGTAGGGGAGATGGAGCTGCTGTTGTATCCATTACTGGAACTCTTAGAACCTGGACAGAACGACAGAACACAACAGAGGCAGTCTATTGGTTAGAATCTGGACAGAACACAACAGAGGCAGTCTATTGGTTAGAACCTGGACAGAACGACAGAACACAACAGAGGCAGTCTATTGGTTAGAACCTGGACAGAACACAACAGAGGCAGTCTATTGGTTAGAACCTGGACAGAACGACAGAACACAACAGCGGCAGTCTATTGGTTAGAACCTGGACAGAACGACAGAACACAACAGCGGCAGTCTATTGGTTAGAACCTGGACAGAACGACAGAACACAACAGCGGCAGTCTATTGGTTAGAACCTGGACAGAACGACAGAACACAACAGCGGCAGTCTATTGGTTAGAACCTGGACTGAACGACAGAACACAACAGCGGCAGTCTATTGGTTAGAGCCCTAAAATCTGATCTTGTGTGTGAACAATACAGCATTTAGTGTCATTCGAGTCAATGGATAACATTAAATAGAGTACATTCACTGATGAAATTCTTTCAGTAGTACATACAGTATACTACTTACTGTAGTTGGACACTGACTGGATGTTGAGAATAGATTGATGTCCAATCCTGAGAGAAAAATAGATACAAGTGTGCTGCTTCAGTTTGGGAAAATATTGCAGATAATACTTTTCACACATTGTTCGGTCCTTGTTTAGAACCTCAACCTATAGACACCACACATACTGTATAATGTGTGTCTATAATAATAACTGTCCTCCTCTCCCTTCATACCTGTTCTCTCCCTCCATACCTGTCCTCTCCCTTCATACCTGTCCTCTCCCTTCATACCTGTCCTCTCCCTCCATACCTGTCCACTCCCTCCATACCTGTCCTCCTCTCCCTCCATACCTGTCCTCCTCTCCCTCCATACCTGTCCACTCCCTCCATACCTGTCCTCCTCTCCCTCCATACCTGTCCTCTCCTTTATTAACTGTCCTCCTCTCCCTCCATACCTGTCCACTCCCTCCATACCTGTCCTCCTCTCCCTCCATACCTGTCCTCCTCTCCCTCCATACCTGTCCACTCCCTCCATACCTGTCCTCCTCTCCCTCCATACCTGTCCTCTCCTTTATTAACTGTCCTCCTCTCCCTCCATACCTGTCCACTCCCTCCATACCTGTCCTCCTCTCCCTCCATACCTGTCCTCCTCTCCCTCCATACCTGTCCTCCTCTCCCTCCATACCTGTCCTCCTCTCCCTCCATACCTGTCCACTCCCTCCATACCTGTCCTCCTCTCCCTCCATACCTGTCCTCTCCTTTATTAACTGTCCTCCTCTCCCTCCATACCTGTCCTCTCCCTCCATACCTGTCCTCCTCTCCCTTCATACCTGTCCTCCTCTCCCTCCATACCTGTCCTCCTCTCCCTCCATACCTGTCCTCTCCTTTATTAACTGTCCTCCCCCTTCATACCTGTCCTCCTCTCCCTCTACACCTGTTCTCTCCCTTCATACCTGTCCACTCCCTCCATACCTGTCCTCCTCTCCCTCCATACCTGTCCTCTCCTTTATTAACTGTCCTCCCCCTTCATACCTGTCCTCCTCTCCCTCTACACCTGTTCTCTCCCTCCATACCTGTCCTCCCCCTTCATACCTGTCCTCCTCTCCCTCCATACCTGTCCTCCTCTCCCTCCATACCTGTCCTCTCCCTCCATACCTGTCCTCCCCCTTCATACCTGTCCTCCTCTCCCTCCATACCTGTCCTCCCCCTTCATACCTGTCCTCCTCTCCCTCCATACCTGTCCTCCCCCTTCATACCTGTCCTCCTCTCCCTCCATACCTGTCCTCCCCCTTCATACCTGTCCTCCTCTCCCTCCATACCTGTCCTCCTCTCCCTCCATACCTGTCCTCTCCCTTAATAACTGTCCTCCCCCTTCATACCTGTCCTCCTCTCCCTCTACACCTGTTCTCTCCCTCCATACCTGTCCTCCCCCTTCATACCTGTCCTCCTCTCCCTCCATACCTACCCCCCCATACCTGTCCTCTCCCTCCAACCTGTCCTCATCCCCCTCCATACCTGTCCTCCTCTCCCTCCCTCCATACCCCCCCCCCCCCAATACCTGCCCTCTCCCTCCATACCTGTCCTCCCCCTCCATACCTGTCCTCCTCTCCCTCCAGTAATTTTCTGTAGGTGGCTATCTCTATGTCCAGAGCCAGCTTGACGTTCATCAGGTCCTGGTACTCTCTGAGCTGTCTGGCCATGTCCTGCTTGGCCCTCTGCAGAGCATCCTCCAGATCTCTGATCCTGGACTTAGCCTCCTTCACAGCCAGCTCCCCGCGGCCCTCAGCCTCGGCTATCTGGTCCTCCAGGTTGGCTCGCTACATTATAGATATGTATAGTTAGAGTTAGGTTAGGTTAGAGACTTCGCCACTTCCACAGACAGCTCCCCCCCGGCCTCTCAGCCTCGGCTATCTGGTTCACCAGGTTGGCACGCCATGTGACGTCAACACCAGGGTTACGGCTGCATTAAGTCCATGGCAGTACTTGCTTACCTCTCTGGGATATGCGGGATGGTAGCGTCCCACCTGGCCAAAAGCCAGTGAAAATGCAGTGCGCCAAATTCAAATAAATCAAATTTGCATGAAATTACACATGCAAGATAGCAAATTAAAGCTACACTTGTTGTGAATCCAGCCAACATGTCAGATTTCAAAAAGGCTTTTCGGCGAAAGCAAACGATGCTATTATCTGAGGATAGCGCCATAGTAAACAAAGAGAGAGAAGCATATTTCAACCCTGCAGGCGCGACACAAAACGCAGAAATAAAAATATAATTCATGCCTTATCTTTGACGAGCTTCTTTTGTTGGCACTCCAATATGTCCCATAAACATCACAAATGGTCCTTTTGTTCGATTAATTCCATCAATATATGTCCAAAATGTCCATTTATTTGGCGCGTTTGATCCAGAAAAACACCGGTTCCAACCGGTGACTACAAAATAGCTCAAAAGTTACCTGTAAACTTTGCCAAAACATTTCAAACTACTTTTGTAATACAACTTTAGGTATTTTTTCACATAAATAATCAATACATTTGAAGACGGGATGATCTGTGTTCAATACAGGAGGAAAACAAACTGACGCTAGCTTCACGCGCCTCTAACTAACAGTACACTACAAGTTACCCTCGTTCAATATGGCCGTACTACTTCATTACACAAAGGAATAACCTCAACCAATTTCTAAAGACTGTTGACATCCAGTGGAAGCGATTGGAACTGCAAGAAGGTCCCTTAGAAATCGAGATTCCCAAATGAAAACCTATTGAAAAGAGAGTGACCTCAAAAAACTAATCAGAATGGTTTGTCCTTGGGGTTTCGCCTGCTAAATAAGTTCTGTTATACTCACAGACATGATTCAAACAGTTTTAGAAACTTCAGAGTGTTTTCTATCCAAATATACTAATAAAATGCATATCTTATCTTCTGGAGATCAGTAGCACGCCGTTGAATTTGGGCATGCATTTCATCCGGATGTGAAAATACTGCCCCCTGTCAAGCCTCATCACACCGAATGGCATATATACGGCCTTCGCGGCAACACTCTATGGCATAACTTCTGAATCTTTTATCCCAGGAAGTAGATCCCATCCAACAGGGTGCTGCATCTATTGTTTGATATTACCGTGCCTCAAAACGGTCCGAACCATAAGTGAACTGAGTTGAAGAAGTGAGCAAACTACCAGTCTTTTGACAGCTTCCATCTCACTCTGCAGACGGCCGATCAAGCGGTTGATTTCTGCTATCTCTCCCTTGGTGTTCCTCAGCTCGTCTCCGTACTGCATGGCCTGGGCGGCCATCTGGTTGAACTGAGGGAAAAGAACACGATGCATTACTTAAAGGTCCTGAGACCACTTCTCTTGTAGCCTGGCAACCAGTCTGTTTAGCTATCATTCCACTCTTTGGTCTAGCCTGGCAACCAGTCTGTTTAGCTAACATTCCATTCCTTGGTCTAGCCTGGCTACCAGTCTGTTTAGCTGTCATTCCACTCCTTGGTCTAGCCTGGCTACCAGTCTGTTTAGCTAACATTCCACTCCTTGTTCTAGCCTGGCTACCAGTCTGTTTAGCTAACATTCCACTCCTTGGTCTAGCCTGGCTACCAGTCTGTTTAGCTAACATTCCACTCCTTGGTCTAGCCTGGCTACCAGTCTGTTTAGCTGTCATTCCACTCCTTGGTCTAGCCTGGCTACCAGTCTGTTTAGCTAACATTCCACTCCTTGGTCTAGCCTGGCTACCAGTCTGTTTAGCTAACATTCCACTCCTTGGTCTAGCCTGGCTACCAGTCTGTTTAGCTAACATTCCACTCATTGGTCTAGCCTGGCAACCAGTCTGTTTAGCTAACATTCCACTCCTTGGTCTAGCCTGGCAAGCAGTCTGTTTAGCTAACATTCCACTCCTTGGTCTAGCCTGGCAACCAGTCTGTTTAGCTATCATTCCACTCCTTGGTCTAGCCAGGCTACCAGTCTGTTTAGCTATCATTCCACTCCTTGGTCTAGCCTGGCTGAATGGTTCCAGCAACTATGGCTCAGTAGTATATTGTATTGTATTTTAAGATATTGTAATGTATTGTATTGTAATATATTGTATTGTTATATATTGTATTGTATTTTAAGATATTGTAATGTATTGTATTGTAATATAATATTGATTTCAATGTAGTAAGACAAAAAAATCCTCTTTTTAACCACTTAAATCCTAGAATAGTCAACTGTTGTTCACCTTGGATTTGTACCACGTCTCAGCCTCCTCTCGGCTTTTGGTAGCAATGTCTTCGTACTGAGCCTTGACGTCAGCCACTATCTGGTCCATGTTGAGGTCTCGACTGTTGTCCATCTGCACCACCACAGAGGTGTCCCTGATGCTGGCCTGCAGCTCACGCAGCTCCTGGGTGGAAACAAACATTCTAACAGTACAGTGTGTTCATACATGTCTTTGTATGTGATCGTTTTTTATTTATTTATTTTATTTTACCTTTATTTAACCTGGCAAGTCAGTTAAAAACAAATTCTTATTTTCAATGACGGCCTAGGAATAGTGGGTTAACTAACTGCCTGTTCAGGGGCAGACTGACAAATTTGTACCTTGTCAGCTCAGGGGGTTTGAACTTGCAACCTTCCGGTTACTAGTCAAACGCTCAAACCACTAGGCTACCCTGCCGCCCCATGTCGGATTTGAACCTACAACCTTTCACCAACTGCCTGCGCCATACAGGGCTACTTGTGTATTGTATTGTAATATATTGTAATGTAATATATTGTATTGTATTGTACTATATTGTTTGGTGATATTTTGTATTGTAATATATTGTATTGTATTGTAATATATTGTATTGTAATCTATTATATTGCATTGTATTGTAATATATTATATTATATTGTAATATATTGTATTGTAATATATTATATTATATTGTAATATATTGTATTGTAATATTTTGTATTGTAATATATTATATTGTAATATATTATATTGTATTGTAATATATTGTATTGTATTGTAATATATTGTATTGTAATATAGTATTGCCTTGTAATGTATTGTAATGTATTGTATTGTATAATATTGTATTGTATTTTAAGATATTGTAATGTATTATATTGTAATATATTGTAATGTATTGTATTGTAATATATTGTGTTGTATTGTAATATATTGTATTGGAAGATATTGTATTGTAATATACTGTATTGTATTGTAATGTATTGTAATATATTGTATTGTAATGTATTGTAATGTAATGTAATGTATTGTATTGTAATGTATTGTAATATATTGTAATGTATTGTAATGTATTGCATTGTAATATATTGTATTGTGTTAAATTGTAAAATATTGTATTGTATTGTAATATATTGTAATGTATTGTAATATATTGTATTGTGTTAAATTGTAATATATTGTAATGTATTGTAATATATTGTAATACAGTAAATACAGTAATGACCTTACCTCCTCATAGATGGACCTGAGGAAGTTTATCTCATCAGTCAGAGCTCCTCCCTTGTTTTCCAGGTCTGCCTTCACCAGGTATGCTGAGTCCACATCCTGAAAGGACAACAAACTGTAGTTACTCGTAGGCTAGCGGTTAAGAGCATTGGGTCAGTAACCAAAAGGTCGCTAGTTTGAATCCCTGAGCCGACTAGGTGAAACATCTGCCGATGTGCCCTTGAGCGAGGCACTTAATCCAAATTGATCTGGATAAGAGCGTCTGCTAAATGACTCCAATGTAGCTACCACTGTTTGGCGAAACATACCAGGAACAATTTAGACGGATTGCGAAAGTTTCATTGCAAAGCTATTAGTTAGGTTGAAATTGTCTTTGATCGTGATTGGTTGAGATTTTCTCTGTCTCCCCTACAGACCGCACGCTCAGTTCTTGTTCAGTGGTGATATGATATCTTACGAGCTTAGCGTTTTTTCATCTCGTAGAAGGTGGGGTAGGTTTGCTCATACTAGCTATTGTTGTCTCTGCCTTGCTGTGTCTTTTCCCCTGCAGTGCTTGTTTAATAACTCACCCTCACTCCCATGGTGCTGCACTGTATCGCTGATTACAACATCAAGTTGTATGGTATAGTATGGTATTGTAGTCCAGAAGACATGTTGAACTTCAGAGACCGCACCATTAAAACACAAATCAGGTATCACTGAGGAACTGTGATGTTCTCACCTTTTTCAGGATCACAAATTCGTTCTCCAGATTATTTCTCTTGTTGATCTCATCTTCGTATCTAGGTAAGAAGAACAGGTGACCAGATATTGAATTAGGTCATGGAAGCAAGGTTCTGGCATACATCATTTAGGGTTTAATAAATAGGTTGGCTCTGTCTCAATTCCTGACAAATCTGTTTAAGGCTACTGAGACTTTTTGTGGTTGAAGTCCCCCACCAGCCCCTGCATGTTCCTCAGCCCTCCCTCCCTCCCTCCCTCCCTCCCTCCCTCCCTCCCTCCAGACAGACAGACAGACAGACAGACAGACAGACAGGCAGGCTCCTACTTGTGTTTGAAGTCCTCCACCAGACCTTGCATGTTCCTCAGCCCTCCAGACAGACAGACAGACAGACAGACAGACAGACAGACAGACAGACAGACAGACAGGCAGGCTCCTACTTGTGTTTGAAGTCCTCCACCAGACTTTGCATGTTCCTCAGCTCTCCGTCCAGCTTGGTCTTGTCGTTGTTCACCAGGTCCATCTGGCGGCGGAGGTTGGCCATGTAGGCCTCGAATAGCGGCTCGATGTTGGAGCGGCCCGTCTGCTTACCGTGCAGCAGATCAAACTTAGTCTCTAACATCTTGTTCTGCTGCTCCAGGAAACGCACCTAAAAGGGTGGAGAGAGAGAAAAGCCCGTAGCTGATGAAATAGTCACAACAGTCCAAGCATCAGGAAGCACCAGGAAGCATCAGGGAGCATCGGGAAGCACCAGGGAGCATCAGGAAGCATCACGAAGCATCAATAAGCACCGGGAAGCATCAGGAAGCATCGGGAAGCATCAGGAAGCATCAGGAAGCATTGGGAAGCATCGGGAAGAAGATGTTGAGTGTAGTCCACTATACATATACATTGTAGCAACTTTAATAGAGACCTTGGTACAAGACGTTGTCTTGGTTCTACACCCCTTGGTGTAATGGCTTAAGTCTGGACTGACAGTCGCAGGGACCTGGGTCCAAGTCCTGGTTGGACTAGCCACCTCAAATTGCTACAATATTTTTGTCTTGATATGTCATTGAGGCCCTTTACTTTCCAAACATGTTTTCTGCAGTAATGTATGGGCTTGGAGTGGTCTGTTTAATTAATAGACATTTGAAGCAATCAGAAGCAATCTGAAGCAATCTCCCAGACTATATTACAATGGACAACACTGTAGACAACAGTGCTTGCATGTTAAGTTAATTATTCTGGTTTTATTAACAGCTACAACTGACTGAGATCTCTCTAGGATCTATTTCAAGCCCAAGGTCTCAGTATTCTCTTCCCATTGTCTGTCTGCGATCAACACAAAAGCTCACCTTCCAAAAACACTTCAGGGCGTCTTCCGGTCTTGGATGATCACACCACGTCTGACCTGTTTTTTTTTATCAGGTTAGCACCGAGCTGAGAGAAATAGGACATGGGACTTTACATGTATTTGACCCATTTGACGTCTTAACATGTATTGGACTTGTCATTTGATGTCTTTAAATGGGCTTTGCATTCCAAGTGAATCACACCATTAGGGAATGATTTGTGTCAAAATATCTCAGGTCCAGGCTACCTTCTGAGAGGAATAGGAGCTTGTTATTACAGGAAACCCCAGAGCTGTAGAGCTGGTGATCCGTAGCGTAGAACAGGCACAAAGCCTCTATTGTGACTCTGTTACCCACTCCGTGAGAAAGGGGAATTGTAATGCAAGCTGAGTCGTGTATCAGTGACCACGGCTGTGAAAGAGCCGGTGACTTTGTTTTCATGGTTTAGCTCAAGTCAAACTGATATCCGCATTTCCATCGATCCAGAGCCCAATATGGCTGAGAGCTTTACACGACAAACACGTATTGTGCCGATGTTGTTTCCAGAGGCAGTTTGGAAATCGATAGTGAGTGTTGCACGGCGGTCCAGTTCTGTGAGCTTGTGTGACCTATCACTTCGCAAGCTGAGCCGTTGATGCTCCTAGACGTTTCCACTTTACAATAACAGCACTTACAGTTGACCGGGGCAGCTCTAGCAGGTCAGACATTTTACGAACCGACTTGTTGGAAAGGTGGCATCCTATGACGGTGCCAAGTTGAATGTCACTGGGCTCTTCAGTAAAGACCATTCTACTGCCAATGTTTGTCTATGGAGATTGCATGGCTGTGTGCTTGATTTTATACACCTGTCAGCAACGTGTGTGGCTGAAATAGCCAAATCCACTAATTTGAAGGGGTGTCCACATACTTTTGTATATATATATATATATATATATATTAAACAGGTTTACTGCTGTGTGGCACCCCCAATTCTCATAAAAATACTGCTGGTGTACATTTGCATTTCAGACCCAATTTACATACCTACAACATCTGCACCTGTGCTTGAACCCAATTAGTCAACTAAGCCATGTCTAAATGTGCCAAAGACTGAATACTTATAAACTGTAAGTCAGGTTTACCCCTGAATCTCAGCTCCAATACTCATACAAACCATCACTACCCTGAACCTCAGCTCCAGTACTCATACAAACCAGGACTACCCCTGTGACTGTCCCAATACTAATGTAAAGCAGATCTATGCCTGCATATCTCAGCCCATACGAACCAGGATTCCACCTTTGGCTATGTCCCAATACTCTGACAAACCAGGTCTACGCTCGTGCAAGAAATACTAAACAAACCTATTGACTTTAAATATTAATATTATTATAGAGTTATTACACTGATTCAGTTTATGGGGTCTATACATGGCCAATTATGGGTCTATACTGAATTAACACAATATGATGTTTTTACAGTCAAAATCACCATTTCAAACATACATCTAAAGGCTAATGGAGGAAGGATGTGTAAGATCATTTTGATCAAGTATATCCCATAACACAACTCAACTCCAATCTACTGAAAGCGTTGCTAATCTGCTGTTTTAAAAAAAAAATATTTCACCTTTATTTAACCAGGTAGGCTAGTTGAGAACACCTTTATTTAACCAGGTAGGCTAGTTGAGAACACCTTTATTTAACCAGGTAGGCTAGTTGAGAACACCTTTATTTAACCAGGTAGGCTAGTTGAGAACAAGTTCTCATTTGCAACTGCGACCTGGCGAATAAGGACTTCTGGTGTCAAATTTGTCTGTAAAAGTACACCTTGTAGAAATGTATGCTTGTGGTCTTGTGACCAGTTTCTGAAACATCTATGATTCATCATAGACAACTTAATAATGCATAATAAATAAATAAAATCCTCACTGTTGTGATCAATGGGATTGAATGGGTGATTGATGCAACGCATATGAAAACAGACACAGATGGCAAACACTGTTTGTTCTCCCTTTTCCAGGCTAGTTTGGCTAAAACCAAAACTAGCTTTCACTCCTTTTGTAGCTGCTTCAAAAGACAATAAATCAGTGCCATCTATGATGATAACTAGCTAGCTTGTTGTAGTAGGGGCTCCCGAGTGGTGATGATTAGCTTGTTGTAGTAGGGGCTCCCGAGTGGTGATGATTAGCTTGTTGTAGTAGGGGCTCCTGAGTGGGGATGATTAGCTTGTTGTAGTAGGGGCTCCTGAGTGGTGATGATTAGCTTGTTGTAGTAGGGGCTCCCGAGTGGTGATGATTAGCTTCTTGTAGTAGGGGCTCCCGAGTGGTGATGATTAGCTTGTTGTAGTAGGGGCTCCCGAGTGGTGATGATTAGCTTGTTGTAGTAGGGGCTCCTGAGTGGTGATGATTAGCTTGTTGTAGTAGGGGCTCCTGAGTGGTGATGATTAGCTTGTTGTAGTAGGGGCTCCCGAGTGGTGATGATTAGCTTGTTGTAGTAGTGGTTCCTGAGTGGGGATGATTAGCTTGTTGTAGTAGGGGCTCCCGAGTGGTGATGATTAGCTTGTTGTAGTAGGGGCTCCTGAGTGGGGATGATTAGCTTGTTGTAGTAGGGGCTCCCGAGTGGTGATGATTAGCTTGTTGTAGTAGGGGCTCCCGAGTGGTGATGATTAGCTTGTTGTAGTAGGGGCTCCTGAGTGGGGATGATTAGCTTGTTGTAGTAGGGGCTCCTGAGTGGTGATGATTAGCTTGTTGTAGTAGGGGCTCCCGAGTGGTGATGATTAGCTTGTTGTAGTAGGGGCTCCCGAGTGGTGATGATTAGCTTGTTGTAGTAGGGGCTCCCGAGTGATGATGATGATGTTATATGATGATAACTAGCTAGCTTGTTGTAGTAGGGGCTCCCGAGTGGTGATGATGATGTTATATGATGATAGCTAAAACCGAAGTAGCTTGTTGTACTAGGGGCTCCTGAGGGGCGCAGAGGTCTAAGGCACTGCATCTCAGTCCTAGAGGTGTCACTACAGACACCCTGGTTCGATTCCAGGCTGTATCACTCACAACCAGCCATGATTGGGAGTCCCATAGGGCGGCGCACAATTGGCCCAGCGTCGTCCGGGTTTGGGGAGTTTACGAGTTTGACCGTCATTGTAAATAAGAATTTGTTCTTAACTGACTTGCCTAGTTAAATAAAGGTAAACATTTTTTTTTTTTTATCCTTGAATGAATGTATTGGGCAAGCAATCAAAGCTGTATGCTAGTATAGACATTGGGATGTAACCTAATAATTCTCAGTGATGACTACATACCTTATCGATGAAGGATGCGAATCGGTTGTTGAGGCCCTTGATCTGCTCTTTCTCATGGATGCGCGTCACCTGTAGGTTGGGGTCGATCTCCAGGTTAAGGGGGGCCAGCAGGCTCCTGTTGACAGAGACTGAGTGGAAAGGACTGCTGTGGTGGCCGTTTGAGCCCCCCGCGTACAGAGAGCTGCTACCCAGAGACATGCCACCGAAGCCCCCGCTGTGTCTCCGCACAGAGCCACTGGAGCTGCTGATACGCTTGGACCTCAGGCTCATGGTGGAAGGGGAGATGGAGAGGTGGAGGGAGAGTCACAGACACAGACAGAGAGATGGAGAGGTGGAGGGAGAGTCACAGACGGAGAGGTGGAGGGAGGGTCACAGACAGAGAGATGGAGACGCGTGAGAATCACAGACAGAGAGATGGAGACGCGTGAGAATCACAGACGGAGACGAGTGAGAATTTAAATTATGCTGTAGAAGAGGACAGGACAGCAGCGGGGCTATCTGACCTCAGTGAGTTGTCTCAGGTGTTCTGCCCTCCTTATAAACTCCTCTTCCCCAGGGTGGGGGTGGTTATGTTATTCTCACTCTGCAGAACCAGTTAGACAACCCATTCAACTTTCTCCTCTTCGTGGCCCCACACTGCCTGTCTCGGTTCCTCCTCTCTCCCCCACCTCTCTCTCTCCCTCTCTCAATTTCAATTGAAAGGGCTTTATTGGTATGGGAAACATACATTTATATTGACAAAGCAAGTTAAATAGATAATAAACAAATGTGAAATAAAAAATGTACAGTAAACATTACAGAGAAATGTCAAATGTAATATGTTATACAGTGTTATATACAATTATACAATTATACAGTGTTATAATGATGTGCAAATAGTTAAAGTATACAAGGAAAAATAAATAAACATAAATATGGGTTGTATTTACAATGGTATTCACTGGGAACCCTCTCTCCCCCCCTCTTTCTCCCTCTCTATTTGCTCTCTCCCTCCCCTCTCTCTCTCTCTCTCTCCCCCTCTTTCTCCCTCTCTATTTTCTCTCTCCCTCCCCCCCTCTCTCTCTCCCCCTCTTTCTCCCTCTCTATTTTCTCTCTCCCTCCCCCCTCTCTCTCTCCCCCCCTCTTTCTCCCTCTCTATTCTCTCTCTCCCCCACTCTCTCCCTCCCCTCTCTCTCTCTCCCCCTCTTTCTCCCTCTCTATTTTCTCTCTCCCTCCCCTCTCTCTCCCTCTATATTTTCACTCTCTCTCATCCCTCTCTCTCTCCCCCCTCTTTCTCCCTCTCTATTTTCTCTCTCCCTCCCCCCTCTCTCTCTCCCCCCCTCTTTCTCCCTCTCTATTCTCTCTCTCCCCCACTCTCTCCCTCCCCTCTCTCTCTCTCCCCCTCTTTCTCCCTCTCTATTTTCTCTCTCCCTCCCCTCTCTCTCACTCTATATTTTCACTCTCTCTCATCCCTCTCTCTCTCCCCCCTCTTTCTCCCTCTCTATTTTCTCTCTCCCTCCCCTCTCTCTCTCTCTCCCTCTCCTCCCTCCTTCCAGCTGCGTAGCAAAATAGCACTTTTTTGTTTTGTTTAGCTATGACTCATTGATTACTTCTTAAGTTCACTATTTCTGGCTACAATAATTTCGGTTTTGTCATATAAACTAAGCATAAAAAGAAAAGTCCTCACTGTCAACTGCGTTTATTTTCAGCAAACTGAACATTTGTAAATATTTGTATGAACACAACAAGATTCAACAACTTAGACATAAACTGAACAAGTTCCACAGACATGTGACTAACAGAAATTTAATAATGTGTCCCTGAGGAGGGGGGGGGGGGTCAAAATCAAAAGTAACAGTCAGTATCTGATGTGGCCACCAGCTGCATTAAGTACTGCAGTGCATCTCCTCCTCATGGACTGCACCAGATTTGCCAGTTCTTGCTTTGAGATGTTACCCCACTCATCTACCAAGGCACCTGCAAGTTCCCGGACATTTCTGGGGGGAATGGCCCTAGCCCTCACCCTCCAACCCAACAGGTCCCAGACGCGCTCAATGGGATTGAGATCCGGGTTCTTCGCTGGTGTCACGATCGTCATAATGAGTGGACCAAGATGCAGCGTGGTATGGTTCCATCCTCTTTATTATGACGTGAAACTCAAAGAAAACAATAAATGCACAAAACAAAACGTGAAGCTGTTATAGTGCTAACAGGCAACTATACAAAGTCAAGATCCCACAAAACACAAAGGGGAAATGGCTGCCTAAATATGATCCCCAATCAGAGACAACGATAAACAGCTGCCTCTGATTGGGAACCATACCAGGCCAACATAGAAATATAATTACCTAGATGATCCACTCTAGTCACACCCCGACCTAACCAACATAGAAAAAAGCTCTCTATGGTCAGGGCGTGACAGATGGCCATGGCAGAACACTGACATTCCTGTCTTGCAGTTAATCATGCACAGAACGAGCAGTATGGCTGGTGGCATTGTCATGCTGGAGGGTCATGTCAGGATGAGCCTGCAGGAATGGTACCACATGAGGGAGGAGGATGTCTTCCCTGTAACGCACAGCGTTGAGATTGCCTGCAATAACAACAAGCTCAGTCCGATGATGCTGTGACACACCGCCCCAGACCATGACGGACCCTCCACCTCCAAATCGATCCCGCTCCAGAGTACAGGCCTCGGTGTAACGCTGATTCCTTCGCGATAAACGCGAATCCGACCATCACCCCTGGTGTGACAAAACCGCGACTCATCAATGAAGAGCACTTTTTGCCAGTCCTGTCTAGTCCAGCGACGGTGGGTTTGTGCCCATAGGCAACATTGTTGTTGGTGATGTCTGGTGAGGACCTGCCTTACAACAGGCCTACAAGCGCTCAGTCCAGCCACTCTCAGCCTATTGCGGACAGTCTGAGCACTGATGGAGGGATTGTGCGTTCCTGATATATCTCAGGCAGTTGTTGTTGCCATCCTGTACCTGACCCGCAGGTGTGATGTTCGGATGTACCGATCCTGTGCAGGTGTTGTTACACGTGGTCTGCCACTACGAGGACGATCAGCTGTCCATCCTGTCTCCCTGTAGTGCTGTCTTAGGCGTGTCACAGTAATGACATTGCAATTTATTGCCCTGGCCACAGATGTGTAGGGACCCTGGATATTTTTCTTTTGGTGTTTTTCAGAGTCAGTAGAAAGGCCTCTTTAGTGTCCTAAGTTTTCATAACTGTGACCTTCATTGCCTACCGTCTGTAAGCTGTTTGTGTCTTAACGACCGTTCCACAGGTGCATGTTCGTTAATTGTTTATGGTTCATTGAACAAGCATGGGAAACAGTGTTTAAACCCTTTACAATGAAGATCTGGGAAGTTATTTGGATTTTTACGAATGATCTTTGAAAGACAGGGTCCTGAAAAAGAGATGTTTATTTTTTTTTTTATATCTCATGAGTTTATATCTCATTATACAAGATATTAGAGCGGTGTCCAGATTGTCTTTCTGAGCTGAGTGTGTAAACAGGTCTGTTCTTTTGCGGACCGGCCCACAATTCCGTGGTAACTCCTTGGAGAAATGGTGTCATCTCTCTCCATCCTGCTGTGCAGTGTCTGCTGTAGTACATTACAGTACACTATATGCAGCACTGTCAACCACCAGAAGTGTGGTTAGAATACACTCACACACAGTTGTAAGCCCTGTAGCTGCATCAGTTTCACACTGTGTTGTTAGCCAGTTGATGTTTTTTTTGTGACCTATTTCTATGTTGAAAATATATTTTCTAATGAAGATGAACAGACAACTTGAATTGGTTTACTGAGAAAATTTTATCGTAAAATAACATTTCCTACATAGAATATTGCATGTAGGTCTTTATTAAGTAAAGCACTTGAAACATTTGAAAGAAACAGAAACAGATTTACAGAGTTAGAATGTAATTATTTATATACATTTAGGCATTTCTAGGCTTGTTTTGACTTCCCTATTAACTTTCTCACAAGTCTTTTCTTCTTCTGTGGTATTGGATTTACACTGGGAGTCTCTACTTCCTCTATCTCTTTTTCCTCTTTCTTCTGTGGTACAGTTTCAGCCGTCGTCAGCTCCACCTCTACAGGGTAGTGGTCACTGATACTCAAAGCCTGCATCATTTGAGGGAGTGAAATATTTATGTAGTAAGGGATTACCTAAAAACACTATTAAAAAAAACATCTCAATTGAAAATGTTTTTAGTCCAAGATGGAAAACAGATGGCTGAAAGATGAAATATGACGTACCATAGCTTCAGATAAGTGAAAGGCTTTGTGGTAGTTGAAGGGCTTGGCTGAGTTGGGGACCATCGCCTCCAACATGTCATCCCCGTACATCACAATCCTGATAGGAAGCAAAGGAAACAAAAATATTCCACAATGGCTAAAGAAATGACATGATGATATGTGTCTTCAGAGGTCCTGTTTGCAATATTAAACACATATGTTTATAAAACTTTGCTTAACAATGAACCATTTCCATTAATTTCATAGGGTTCTTTTGGATAACATTTTTGAGAAAGGATTATATATTGTACCATATTTGATGTATTTGATCCAATTCATAACCTTTTTTGTCGTACACCTTGAGTTTATAACCTATTTGGAGTAGGTCTACCTGTCGTAGGTGTGGTCGTTGCTTGTGTTGGCTGTGGTGTCCACATCATCTCCAATCACCCAGTGGAACTTCTTGTCACTACGGATACGGATATTCTTCATGCCTTTCTTGGTGACATAACTTCCGTCCGCATTGAAATCACCCAGGATCATGATGTTCTGCCAGAGACACAAACAGTGACATCACACTAAAGTATTTCTATGAAGAAAAATAAAAAAATAAAAAAATAATAAAAAATTTTTTTAAAGGAAAATAATAAAGAATATACAAAGAAATAAAAAAATATATTTTTTAAAAAAATTACTTCTATATTTTCTTGATTTTAAGCTAAATGCTGTCAACAATGATATAATGTTGTGTTAAAAAAAAGTGGAAAACACTTTTTAAGGTGCACGTTAGCTATTCATTTGTAGTGTATATAAGTGTGTGTATAAGTAGCCAATAAGGCCTTTATTATGTCTTATTAGTCATATATTATAACTTAATTAAGGGTTTGCTTAATCAAACATCAAACTTACTTAATAACCTCATTGTTGGTTCCTCTCTAGGTTTCTTCCTAGGTTTTGGCCTTTCTAGGGAGTTTTTCCTAGCCACCGTGCTTCTACACCTGCATTGCTTGCTGTTTGGGGTTTTAGGCTGGGGTTTCTGTACAGCACTTTGAGATATCAGCTGATGTACGAAGGGCTATATAAATACATTTGATTTGATTTGATTTGATGCAGTATTTAATAAAGAGCAAATTACACAAGAAACAGACTCTTAGTGAGCGTTCTCCATGTGGAACTAATAAGGTCATAGTACCTCAATATGTGTTCCCTGTTCTAAAGCGTTATCTTTCGTTACACTTTAGAACAGGGAACACATTTTATGTACTATGTCCTTAGTAGTCCCACATTGAGACAGCTTACTAAGAATATTGTTCCTGTGTAACTCACCCTTTATTAAATACTAATATGTCTTTATTATGGCTAACAAGGAGGTTTTAAAAGGGTTTACCAGTAGCACATGACAATGTTTGAATAAGAAAACACTTCATTTAGGTGTAATATCTGACTAATAAGACATAATAAATACCTTTATTAGCTACTTATATACACACATGAACTACAAATGAGTGGACACTATTTGAACCTTAACGTGTCAGCGAACCTTAACTTTCAGAATAAGAAGTGTGTGTACCCAGGTGAGCATTTAGTGCGTAAACCTACATCAGTCTTCCACTTCCTCTTCACTACTTTCACGACGTCGTACAGCTCATCCAATTCCTTCACAGAGTCTTCAGGCTTGGTGTGCACCGGGATCAACACGAGGTCTTTCAGCACTATAGGATATAGAGCCATCATGTCATATCCTGAAAGGAATTGTTCTAGAACCCAACTCCAGGTCTACTGTGAACAGTCTGGAGTAGGTACCGTAGTAGGGGTTAGGAGTAATTCCTGACCACATCACCTGATCAGAAAGAAAAAACCTCTGCCAGAATTACGTGTGTTAGGTTCTAATTCTCAGAGTAAAAAACTCTACGGACATTATGAAAGCTTAACCAAGTTTATTCTTCCCAGAGGATCAATACATTAGACAAAACATGTTTCCACCAACGCAGTATATAAACTCCAGTTTAGATGCACTCCTCCTTCTCTCCAACCCTTTAGATCTGTTATGGTTCGACAGGAAGACGAAGTGATACGAGTAATAAACCATTCCTCTTAAGGTGACCTGACCTGACCTCAACCCCCTTGATGCCTAATCCAAAGCTCTCCACCTGTATCCCCTATAGCAATCCTGTGACTTCCTCCCGTCCACTCAGCACATTCCAAAGCCATCTGGCTCCTACAGATAACCATTAACGTCTTATGTACCAACCAGTCTCTATCACCCCTCAGATACTATAGTAATACTGATGTACAAACCAGTCTCTATCACCCCTCAGATACTATAGTATTACTGATGTACCAACCAGTCTCTATCACCCCTCAGATACTTTAGTAATACTGATGTACCAACCAGTCTCTATCACCCCTCAGATACTATAGTATTACTGATGTACCAACCAGTCTCTATCACCCCTCAGATACTTTAGTAATACTGATGTACCAACCAGTCTCTATCACCCCTCAGATACTATAGTATTACTGATGTACCAACCAGTCTCTATCACCCCTCAGATACTATAGTAATACTGATGTACCAACCAGTCTCTATCACCCCTCAGATACTATAGTATTACTGATGTACCAACCAGTCTCTATCACCCCTCAGATACTATAGTATTACTGATGTACCAACCAGTCTCTATCACCCCTCAGATACTTTAGTAATACTGATGTACCAACCAGTCTCTATCACCCCTCAGATACTTTAGTAATACTGATGTACCAACCAGTCTCTATCACCCCTCAGATACTATAGTAATACTGATGTACCAACCAGTCTCTATCACCCCTCAGATACTATAGTAATACTGATGTACCAACCAGTCTCTATCACCCCTCAGATACTATAGTATTACTGATGTACCAACCAGTCTCTATCACCCCTCAGATACTATAGTATTACTGATGTACCAACCAGTCTCTATCACCCCTCAGATACTTTAGTAATACTGATGTACCAACCAGTCTCTATCACCCCTCAGATACTATAGTATTACTGATGTACCAACCAGTCTCTATCACCCCTCAGATACTATAGTATTACTGATGTACCAACCAGTCTCTATCACCCCTCAGATACTATAGTATTACTGATGTACCAACCAGTCTCTATCACCCCTCAGATACTATAGTATTACTGATGTACCAACCAGTCTCTATCACCCCTCAGATACTTTAGTAATACTGATGTACCAACCAGTCTCTATCACCCCTCAGATACTATAGTATTACTGATGTACCAACCAGTCTCTATCACCCCTCAGATACTTTAGTATTACTGATGTACCAACCAGTCTCTATCACCCCTCAGATACTTTAGTATTACTGATGTACCAACCAGTCTCTATCACCCCTCAGATACTTTAGTATTACTGATGTACCAACCAGTCTCTATCACCCCTCAGATACTATAGTATTACTGATGTACCAACCAGTCTCTATCACCCCTCAGATACTATAGTAATACTGATGTACCAACCAGTCTCTATCACCCCTCAGATACTATAGTATTACTGATGTACCAACCAGTCTCTATCACCCCTCAGATACTATAGTATTACTGATGTACCAACCAGTCTCTATCACCCCTCAGATACTATAGTATTACTGATGTACCAACCAGTCTCTATCACCCCTCAGATACTATAGTATTACTGATGTACCAACCAGTCTCTATCACCCCTCAGATACTTTAGTAATACTGATGTACCAACCAGTCTCTATCACCCCTCAGATACTATAGTATTACTGATGTACCAACCAGTCTCTATCACCCCTCAGATACTATAGTAATACTGATGTACCAACCAGTCTCTATCACCCCTCAGATACTTTAGTATTACTGATGTACCAACCAGTCTCTATCACCCCTCAGATACTATAGTATTACTGATGTACCAACCAGTCTCTATCACCCCTCAGATACTATAGTATTACTGATGTACCAACCAGTCTCTATCACCCCTCAGATACTTTAGTAATACTGATGTACCAACCAGTCTCTATCACCCCTCAGATACTATAGTATTACTGATGTACCAACCAGTCTCTATCACCCCTCAGATACTATAGTATTACTGATGTACCAACCAGTCTCTATCACCCCTCAGATACTATAGTATTACTGATGTACCAACCAGTCTCTATCACCCCTCAGATACTATAGTAATACTGATGTACCAATCATATAGGATAAATATACAAATAGGAACTAAAGAGGATAGATGGTAAATAAATAATAACGTACGTGAAGACATGACTATAATACTACCTGTATTGAAACAGGTGAAACAGAGCTCTCTAGTGAAGACATTACTATAATACTACCTGTATTGAAACAGGTGAAACAGAGCTCTCTAGTGAAGACATTACTATAATACTACCTGTATTGAGACAGGTGAAACAGAGCTCTCTAGTGAAGACATTACTATAATACTACCTGTATTGAGACAGGTGAAACAGGGCTCTCTAGTGAAGACATTACTATAATACTACCTGTATTGAAACAGGTGAAACAGAGCTCTCTAGTGAAGACATTACTATAATACTACCTGTATTGAGACAGGTGAAACAGAGCTCTCTAGTGAAGACATTACTATAATACTACCTGTATTGAGACAGGTGAAACAGAGCTCTTTAGTGAAGACATTACTATAATACTACCTGTATTGAGACAGGTGAAACAGAGCTCTCTAGTGAAGACATTACTATAATACTACCTGTATTGAGACAGGTGAAACAGAGCTCTCTAGTGAAGACATTACTATAACACTACCTGTATTGAGACAGGTGAAACAGAGCTCTCTAGTGAAGACATTACTATAATACTACCTGTATTGAGACAGGTGAAACAGAGCTCTCTAGTGAAGACATTACTATAACACTACCTGTATTGAGACAGGTGAAACAGAGCTCTCTAGTGAAGACATTACTATAACACTACCTGTATTGAGACAGGTGAAACAGTGCTCTCTAGTGAAGACATTACTATAATACTACCTGTATTGAGACAGGTGAAACAGAGCTCTCTAGTGAAGACATTACTATAATACTACCTGTATTGAGACAGGTGAAACAGAGCTCTCTAGTGAAGACATTACTATAATACTACCTGTATTGAGACAGGTGAAACAGAGCTCTCTAGTGAAGACATTACTATAACACTACCTGTATTGAGACAGGTGAAACAGAGCTCTCTAGTGAAGACATTACTATAATACTACCTGTATTGAGACAGGTGAAACAGAGCTCTCTAGTGAAGACATTACTTTTTATACTACCTGTATTGAGACAGGTGAAACAGAGCTCTCTAGTGAAGACATTACTATAACACTACCTGTATTGAGACAGGTGAAACAGAGCTCTCTAGTGAAGACATTACTATAATACTACCTGTATTGAGACAGGTGAAACAGAGCTCTTTAGTGAAGACATTACTATAATACTACCTGTATTGAGACAGGTGAAACAGAGCTCTCTAGTGAAGACATTACTATAATACTACCTGTATTGAGACAGGTGAAACAGAGCTCTCTAGTGAAGACATTACTATGATACTACCTGTATTGAGACAGGTGAAACAGAGCTCTCTAGTGAAGACATTACTATAATACTACCTGTATTGAAACAGGTGAAACAGAGCTCTCTAGTGAAGACATTACTATAATACTACCTGTATTGAGACAGGTGAAACAGAGCTCTCTAGTGAAGACATTACTATAATACTACCTGTATTGAGACAGGTGAAACAGAGCTCTTTAGTGAAGACATTACTATAATACTACCTGTATTGAGACAGGTGAAACAGAGCTCTCTAGTGAAGACATTACTATAATACTACCTGTATTGAGACAGGTGAAACAGAGCTCTCTAGTGAAGACATTACTATAATACTACCTGTATTGAGACAGGTGAAACAGGGCTCTTTAGTGAAGACATTACTATAATACTACCTGTATTGAGACAGGTGAAACAGGGCTCTCTAGTGAAGACATTACTATAATACTACCTGTATTGAGACAGGTGAAACAGGGCTCTCTAGTGAAGACATTACTATAATACTACCTGTATTGAGACAGGTGAAGCGGAGGATGTAGGGCTCTCTAGCGAAGGCGTCCTCGTCTCCCACCTGGTTGTCCTTATACTGATAGCTGTCAGTCAGCTTCACATGGTCCTCTCTGGCACCAACAATACATGAGGCATCTGTCAACTTACAGCTTATCACGTTCATCTACAGGGCTCATATTCATAGTGTCCCTGAGTAGGAATGCTGATCTAGGATCAGGTCTCCTACACGTGTTCAAGTTCATCTACAGGGCTCGTATTCATAGTGTCCCTGAGTGGGAATACTGATCTAGGATCAGGTCCCCATTGCTGTTTATGTACACTTGTTCATTATTATCTAAAAGGATCAGTTAATTTCAGATCTTAGATAAGGTAAGTGAAAATCGGATTTTGTTGTCTTTTATTTTTTATTTTCTCATCCTCATACTTCTCATCCTCCCACATTCTCATTTACAGCAACGACCTGGGGAATAGTTACAGGGGAGACGAGGGGGAAGATGAATGAGCCAATTGTAAGCTTGTCTAACAACACATTGTGTCAGTACCTGTAGAGGAAGACAAACTGTTCCTTGTAGGTGTCGCGCCCCAGTCTGGTACTCTTCACCATGGTGTAAGGATGCTTCTTGTTGGCCCTGCCAAAAGGATAAAACACATATTATAAACTGGGTGGTTCCAACCCTGAATGCTGATTGGACGACGGCCGTGATATATCAGACCGTATATCATTGGTATGACAAAGCATTTATTTTTACTGCTGTAATTACGTTGGTAACCAGTTTATAATAGCAATAAGTCACCTCGGGGGTTTGCGTCGTGCCCATGAACAGCCCTTAGTCGTGGTATATTGGCCATATACCACAAACCCCCTTGTGCCTTATTGCTTAAATGCCTTTTATTTCAGTGGCATAGATTACATAGAACAGTAAGGTATTAATCACTGTATTATATAGATGTGGATATATGACATGTATACAGGAGAATTGCTAGGGATCCAGGTATTATTGTATGTTTTAGGTCAGAGATGGAGAAAATACCTTGTGTCATTCAGCTCATTAAGGAACGTTGTCATGGCCTGGCCAGTCCTATCAACCACTTCTAGGATCAAGAAGACACTGTAGCGGGACACAATCTGGCCATATGGAATAGAATAGAATGGGAATGAATTAAATAGAATATAATGACAGACTCAATGTTGAATATTAAGTATGAATAAAGAATGTTAATGTTTTTCCAGAACAATGAGAGAATAATCACCTTGATGAGATATTTCAGGACATTCTTATCAGCCACTTTGCTTGTGCCCAATCTTCTGACGTTGAAGGACGCCACCTTCATGATTGCTTCGGGTAATAGAGCAGTTATGATACATCTTAGTAGTTGGTATAGAGTCTTGTCTATAAACTGTCTGTATATGTCAGCCAAGATGATTTGTAAAAAAAAATCAGATATTGCACACACAAAACAAATCTTATTAGTGCAGTATATGTTTCCGTTCTCTTTACCATACAAAAAGAGTTTAGACTTCCTGATGTTTTAGGGTAGAAATGATCTGCTAGAAATGATTTGCTATTATAGTCCCCACAAAGTGTTCATCGGAGTCCGGTTCAGTCCTGGTCATTTAATTCAGCTGTAAATTGTCAATAGATATCAGACCAAAAGGCTGTAAAGACAGAAAGGAGAACACTAGCCTTGCAGACTGTCTGACCTCAAGAAGAGCAGAAGCCTCAAAACATCTGACATATGCACACAGTAGCTTCCTGTGCAGTCTCACAGCAGTTTTTCACACGAAGAACATCAACATGAAATATTATGCAAATCTCTTTTCCTTTAGTTTTTGTTTTTGTTGGTACAAAATAATGATATTACAAACAATTTTATGACATTTCCTCAAAGGATATTTATTGAATAAGGTCGATTGATAATAGTTCCATATTTAGTCTATTTGAACCGTATATTACATTTTCATTATTCAAATTAATTACCGTGTTATGAAGATGTACCCAGGAGTTGAAGGATGCTCTGATGCCTTTCGTAAACAGCAGAAATCCTCTTCAGAGAGAACGTTGTATGGCCTGAACTGCACTACATAACCATCTCTCTCCCTGTATACCTAGGTTGTGACTAAAGCTTTATAACATTAGCACTTCCTGTATCTGAAGAACAGTTTGCGGTGTGGAAGTTATCTATGTGTTTGCATATTTTCTTCCCATTTCCTTGTCACAGTGACATTTGTGTGCTGCCTGATTCACTCAAACTTAAACCTATGCTGCAGCCGGTCAGAGGCTATAGGCTATATGTGTTAGAGAGGCCACTTACACCACCAGAACAAACTAAACCACAAGGCCCCCCATTTTTTTTGGCCCCTCTGATCATCAGGGCACGTTTCCAACATGTCATGAACAGGATTGGCCTTCCATGCGCAATTTTTTTTTGTTATAACAATAAATGTAAACAGGGCCTAAAAAAATATAATTTTGTCATGTTTGTATGTTGTTTTGTAATTTTAGTGAAGGAAAAAAAAGCTTAAGCCTTTTCCTGACTTTTACGGTTGATACACTATAGTACATAGCAGAGACACCTAGCGATGTCAACTCTGACAGGATAGCCCCGGGGCTACAGAATACTGTATAACCACAGTATGTATCTGGAATAGGTATTTCTCATCTGTCATCATGGGTAGTCTATGAGTGGCGCAGAAGTTACTGTAAATCTGAGTGGTGGTGGCAGGCCTGCAAGACCATTTAGCTTTTAAGAGGGGCCCAATCTGCTAGGGCACCAACGCCATCTGCTAGGGCACCGATGCCATCTGCTAGGGCACCAACACCATCTGCTAGGGCACCAATGCCATCTGCTAGGGCACCAATGCCATCTGCTATGGCCCCAGCGCCATCTGCTAGGGCACCAACACCTTCTGCTAGTGCACCAATGCCATCTGCTATGGCCCCAACGCCATCTGCTAGGTCACCAACGCCATCTGCTAGGGCACCAATGCCATCTGCTAGGGCACCAACGCCATCTGCTAGGGCACCAACACCATCTGCTAGGGCACCAATGCCATCTGCTAGGGCACCAATGCCATCTGCTATGGCCCCAACACCTTCTGCTAGTGCACCAATGCCATCTGCTATGGCCCCAACGCCATCTGCTAGGGCACCAATGCCATCTGCTAGGGCACCAATGCCATCTGCTAGGGCACCAACGCCATCTGCTAGGGCACCAACACAATCTGCTAGGGCACCAACACCATCTGCTAGTGCGCCAACGCCATCTGCTACGGCACCAACGCCATCTGCTAGGGCACCAACGCCATCTGCTAGGGCACCAATGCCACCAACGCCATCTGCTAGGGCACCAATACCATCTGCTAAGGCACCAATGCCATCTGCTAGGGCACCAACACCATCTGCTAGGGCACCAATGCCATCTGCTAGGGCACCAACGCCATCTGCTAGGGCACCAACGCCATCTGCTAGGGCACCAACACCATCTGCTAGGGCCCAAATGCCATCTGCTAGGGCACCACTGCCATTTACCAGAATAGCTAATTAAATTGATTTGATAACCGAACAGCACCAATAAATAATTAGCCTACATGCCACATTTTAGGTGACAGCCTATGCGTATTGGCTATAGTCTTTCAATACTATCACTCATTGAGTAACTCAAGTTGAAGGCCGACCGGGGTACTGCATCCTGCCATTAGCAACTAAATTATCCTTATAACTTCTTCTGTGTGGGATTTTTAAATGATCAGTTCAAGCACACACATCTGGTTTATTAGAAGCAATATAACTGGTTTATTAGAAGCAATTACTCCGCAACACAGAGTTCCTGGATACAACCCTTAGCTGTGGTATATTGGCCATATATCACAAACCCCCGAGGTGACTTATTGCTATTATAAACTGGTTACCAACTTAATTAGAGCAGTAAACATAAATGCTTTGTCATACCAGTGATATACGGTCTGATATATCACGGGACGTCTGCCAATCAGCATTCAGGGTTGGAACCACCCAGTTTATAATATGTGTTATATCCTTTTGGCAGGGCCAACAAGAAGCATCCTTACACCATGGTGAAGAGTACCAGACTGGGGCGCGACACCTACAAGGAACAGTTTGTCTTCCTCTATAGCATGGGTGTCAAACTTGGCCCGCGGGGTAATTATATTTGGCCCGCGAGACAATACCAAATTACTACTAGAGCTGGCCCGCCGGTATTATACAGCGCATTCACCACTAATACTACGAATCCCATAATGCTCTGCTGTTTTCGCGCGCCAATCAGGACAGGACCCAGAAACGCTCTCTCCTCTGTGACAGTAGTCATAGCAACATAGACGCTACAACTGTCAGCGAGCTAACCCTTCCCAAAAATGGCGAAAAGAAAGGCAGAAAACAGGAGCTTTCTGGACAAGTGGGAGGCAGAATATCTGTTTACATATGTAAAAGACAAACCTGTTTGTCTTGTTTGTGGAGTCAACGTGGCTGTAAGTAAGGAGTACAACATTAGACGACACTATGAAACGAAACACCATGACAAATACAAGGACCTGGACATGACTCAAAGGAGCCAGAAAGTAGAGGAGATGAAAAGAAGTTTGGTTTCACAACAGAATATGTTTAAAAAAGCCACATCACAAAGCGAGGCTGCTGTAAAGGCTAGTTATATAGTGGCAGCAGAGATGGCAAAATCAGCCTGGCCCTTTAATGAGGGAGAGTTCATGAAAAAGTGCATGATGAAGGTTTGTGACCTCGTATGCCCAGAGAAAAAACAAGCATTTTCAAACGTGAGCCTGAGCAGGAACACAGTAGCTAATCGCACATGTGATCTTGCCACCAATCTGTATGACCAGCTGATGGAAAAGGGAAAAGATTTTGTTGCGTTCTCCCTCGCTGTGGATGAGAGCTGCGACGCATCTGATACTGCTCAGCTGTCAGTCTTCATCCGTGGAGTGGACTCAAATCTGTGTGTTACGGAGGAGCTATTAGGATTCAAATCAATGCATGGCACAACCACAGGAAAGGAAATCTTTGAGGAGGTTTCCAAATGTGTAACTGAAATAAAGCTGCCGTGGGATAAACTCGTTGGATTAACGACAGATGGTGCGCCAGCGATGTGCGGTAAAAAGAGTGGACTGGTGGGCATGGTTCGGGAGAAGATGCGGGAAGAGAACTGTGCAGGTGAGCTAACTGTTTACCACTGCATGTTATGACCACAGTAACACAGGTAGTTAACTTTATAAGAGCCAAAGGTCTAAATCACCGCCAGTTTAAATCTTTTCTGGAGGAGTGTGGTTCGGAATACGCAGACGTGCCGTATCACACAGAGGTGAGATGGCTAAGCAGAGGAAAAGTACTGAACAGATGTTTCGAGCTGCGTGAGGAAATATGTCAATTCCTGGAAACCAAAGGGAAGGATACAGCAGAGCTCCGGGAGCAAAAGTTCCTGTGTGACCTGGCCTTTCTCTGTGACATCTCGAGCCATCTCGATGCGCTGAACCTGCAGCTTCAGGGGCGGGGGCGCATCATCACAGACATGTACGCTGCAGTGAGGGCCTTCAAAACTAAACTGTGCCTGTGGGAGAATCAGATGCTGCAAGGAAACCCTTGCCATTTTCCCTGCTGCCAATCCATAAAAGCGCAGATCTCTACCGCCGTGTTCCCATGCGCACAGTTTGCTGAAAAACTCAGTGTTCTCGCCGCTGAGTTTAGCCGGCGATTTGCCGACTTCGATGCCCAGAAATACAAGTTTGAACTGCTTAGTAATCCCTTCGCAGTTGATGTGGAAAATGCACCAACCAACATCCAAATGGAGCTGATTGAACTCCAGTGCAATGACACGCTGAAGTCAAAGTATGATGCTGTGGACGCCGCACAGTTTCCACGGTTCATCCCTGACACAATGCCTCAGCTCCGCACCCAATCTGCTCAGATGCTCTCCATGTTCGGCAGCACTTATCTATGCGAGCAACTTTTCTCCTCGATGAAGATGACCAAAACAACTCACAGGAGACGTCTGACTGATGAACATCTTCGCTCGATACTGAGGATTTCTTCAGCTCAGAGCTTGAGCCCAGACATTGATGAACTAGCATCCAAGAAGAGATGCCAGGTATCTGGCTTGGGCACATCAGATTAGACCAGTGTGCAATAATTAACGTTTTCTTTATGCACTTTTTCTTGCTACAAGGCATGGGCTTGAATGGTTGATTGATTTATTATCATTTTATTTGTAAAATTATTAGCCAGTGGAAAAAGTTTATTTTGGTATTTAAATCAGAAGGCTGCAAATAGAAAAGAGGCATACAATTTTTATTTACATTTTATTTATTTAATAAATGAATGCCATTGATGTGTTTTTTCATTTGAAATTCGATTTTGCATGTCTCCACTATTAAATTATATATTGTATGGTAATAAGCGATGCTTGTTCCATATTCAATGTTAAAGCAAAACTTGTTTGGGTCCATATTAAAAGGTTAATTTGTTCAATGTTGGCCCGTGACTTTGTTCAGGTTTTACATTTTGGCCCACTGGGTATTTGAGTTTGACACCCCTGCTCTATAGGTACTGACACAATGTGTTGTTAGACAACAAAATCCGATTTCACTTACATTGAGGCTTATCTAAGATCTGATTTAGGGGGTTTACACAAAGATCTAAATGTTTCCATACACTATAATGAGGGATCCTGTTTTCTGCTAACAATGCCTGCAGTACGGCCTAGAACTTTCATGGCTTCAATGACAGGAGGCAGACGTTTTGAGCAGTGAAACCTGATTTGAGCAGACTAATGTCCTGCTCACATGCCAGTTGGAATTCAGGAATTTCAGAGTTGCTAACTGGTTGAAATCAGCACGCCTATAGCTACAACCAGCATGTGAACAAGGCCTAAGATTGAATTGACAATCATTCCGTGCAACTGAAATGAGTTATGTCCTCATTTTCCAGAGATAATCTACTGTGGCAATTTACTCTACACATATTATTAATATAAAGCTTGAGATGGTGAGTATAGTTCAGCACAGGAAAGTATAGTGCAGTACAGTAGAGTAGAGTTCAGTACAGTAGAGTAGAGTTCAGCACAGGAAGGTAGAGTTCAGTACAGTAGAGTAGAGTTCAGTACAGTAGAGTAGAGTACAGTAGAGTAGAGTTCAGTACAGTAGAGTAGAGTTCAGTACAGTAGAGTAGAGTACAGTAGAGTATAGTCCAGTACAGTAGAGTATAGTCCAGTACAGTAGAGTATAGTCCAGTACAGTAGAGTATAGTCCAGTACAGTAGAGTATAGTTCAGTAGAGTATAGTCCAGTACAGTAGAGTATAGTTCAGTAGAGTATAGTCCAGTACAGTAGAGTATAGTCCAGTACAGTAGAGTATAGTTCAGTAGAGTATAGTCCAGTACAGTAGAGTATAGTTCAGTAGAGTATAGTCCAGTACAGTAGAGTATAGTTCAGTAGAGTATAGTTCAGTACAGGAAAGTAGAGTATAGTCCAGTACAGTAGAGTATAGTTCAGTAGAGTATAGTCCAGTACAGTAGAGTATAGTTCAGTAGAGTATAGTTCAGTACAGGAAAGTATAGTTTAGTTCAGTATAGTATAGTTCAGTACAGGAAAGTAGAGTATAGTTTAGTTCAGTAGAGTATAGTCCAGTACAGTAGAGTATAGTTCAGTAGGGTGGAGTATAGTTCAGTACTGAACCCTGGTCATATCAGGGTTCAGTAGCCGGATGTTTTTCCAGACCATGAGACACTATAAATATATAAATAAGGCCCCCTTGTCAGGTCAGGAAAACTCCTGGCCCTACATGATAATAATGATTCATTTACAAGTGTGTCATTTGATCTTGTGTTCTTGTCCAAATAGGTCCAGTAAGAAGCAACACTACACTGAAAATCAGCACTTGTCTGGGAAGAAACAGATACAAGGAGCAGTGTGTTTCCGTGCAGGTACAACTTTACCCTCATAAAGCTCTATCTGATGCCATTCATCTTTTACATTGTGATCTGATAAATATATATATATAATGCAGGACTAATGCTATTAAATGTGTTGCGTTGTTTGTGCTGAAAAGGGATGATTTGGTGGACTTGGTCGACGCCTTGCAATGAGTACAACCAGGCTGAAGATGTGGATGCCTTCGCCAGGGACCCGTCCATTCTCCACTTTAAATGTCTCAATATTGGTAAGGGGCACAGGAGCACTGGAATTTAGCGTGATCCATTCACATGCCATTTGATTTAGCAAATCATATGTGAATGTTAAACAGACAAGACAGGTGGAAATTAAAGCAGAGAATAAAAGTCTGTCCATAAACAGATGTAATAAATGAATTCTCATCTCTTCCTGGGTTTCTCAAAGCTAGAGGTTCTGATCGCGGTGCACACCAAGCCTGAGGACTCAACAGGAGCTGGATGAGATTTACGATGTCTTCATGGAAGTGAAAAATAAATGGAAGACTTATGTAAATTCTGAGATAAGCCATTGACAGAGCTTAACACCACCCTTGGTTTTAGAAAGTAGACCTACAGTATGAGCCTTTAACAAGTAAAATACAAAACCAGCCACATCTTGATTTTCAAGATAACTCTTATGTGTGAGAATAACATTGATTTATGAACAACCTGCTCTCATAAAAACACTGTCCTCATTCCTGATGACAAGTGAATACATTTGTTGTGTAATGTTTCTCTTGTACCAGAACTTAATGATCTTTGTTGACTTTAACGCAGACGGGTCCTATGTTTCTAACAGGGACACGAAAACCGCTGCAGTGACATGTCCACTGGCTGATTAAAGATGACTGATACCACAGCGAACACAGGCAACGAGAACACTTGATAGGTGGCTCGCTGATTTAAAAAAACACGTCTGAAAATGGTCACTCACCTATGGAGATAACGTGCACATTTCTTTTGGGGGGAGGGGGGGTGTTGTTAAAATGTCATAAGTTATTATAAAACACATTTACTTGTGTAATATGACTGCCGACTTGTTCTGATCCAGTTTTTGATTTGTTAAAAAAGTTTGAAATATCCAATAAATGTCGTTCCACTTCATGATTGTGTCCCACTTGTTGTTGATTCTTCACAAAAAAATACAGTTTTATATCTTTATGTTTGAAGCCTGAAATGTGGCAAAAGGTCGCAAAGTTCAAGGGGGCCGAATACTTTCGCAAGGCACTGTATTCTACTTTCAAAAGGCATATATGCATGTTCTAAAGAAGATGGACGTACACACTAGACAACACAAGCCAATATAATCCTGGCAGATGGTTTGATTAACAATATTATAAACTATATGAAATGAACACTTTAGTAGCCTACAGTGTGACCCTCTGTCTACGCTAGAAATACATGTAAAAGGTGAACCCTCTGGCTTACATCTCCACATCTATCATGCTTTATCAGGCGAGTGACCATTAATTACCCTGTTGAGGTACAGCTGAAAGGACTGACACCAACTAAATACAGCAAGCAGCATCATTGCGCTTTATTCTGAATCTCCCAAACTTTCCTCTTAAGGAAAAATCATCTAAATGAGGTAAACAAGCAACATCTTTTAAACACACATCACTCCACACACATTCCAAAATCCGGTGTCAAAATCAGAACAATAAAATGAATTGTAGATAAGAAAACTAACTTCCTGGAACTGGGAAACAGTTCATGGACAAAATTGGACTGTATGAAGAGAATTTAGGAAACGGAAGAGAGAACCTCAACGAGAGAAGCTGGATTTACAGATACAGATGCTAAAGATGCAGGTGGCCAAGCTTGGAAGAAGTGAAACCGATTACATTTGACCATAACACACTATATTTGTGCTACACGTTGTAACGGGGCCGTCACAACATCATGTTGGTATGTGTAGTGTAGCTATTGATCTAATGATGATGTGTTTCCTGACTGAATCTCAAAGATTACAGAGGAGTATAAATACAACAGTAGTTACAAGACTTTAATAGTACAGAACTTTTTCCTTTACAAGAACACACTGGAAATTATTTTTAAAAAGGATCATTTCATGTATTGTACTCATTCAATGGACCCAAACAAGAAAAACAAATATGGGGGGTGGGTGGGGGGGGGGCTGTGATTCAGCAAATGAGTGCATGATCTTCTAACGCCAAATCACTTCTTTCCAGACTTCTTGATTCCGCCACCAGCTGAAACAAAATGGAGAAGTTGAGGAAAACCATCTGAAATATGTATAACTTTTTGTAGAAAACTCATGTAGTGAGGCACTAATGTATAGACTCAAAGACACCGGTGGCAAGCAGAGTACATTGAATATCAGGCAAGAATACCCCCCCCCCCCCAAAAAGCTAACACTGCCACCTAGTGTTGAGAATCAATAGGCCTATTCTCCTCAGTACTTGAGATACTTTTTCATTATCCTCTGCAGTATAAAAACAGTGAAACATTGGCATGGGTAAATAATACTATATATCTGGAGTCAGTGAATGGGTGGTTGGGTAGATTTGGGGCAAGTTGAAAGTTCACCCTTTGATTTAATTTTGGGGTATTGTTCAGTTTCATCAGAAAAAGTGAGGAATCCTGATTAGATTCTTATTGTCAACTAGAACAAATACATTATTCTTTACTCAAAGGTCCTTTTCCTGCTGCTTTCGTCTTCAACGCCTCCAAGGCTTTCTGGTCTTCTTTCTGCTTTTGTTTGAAGGCCATTTCATCCTGGATTTGACAAAGCAAATCTGCTCAGGATTATAATGGAAATAACACCGGTCCACATTTTAATGTATTCGAATTTTCAAAATATCCTGAGCGTTCCTTCAGAATGATATAGGCTACATACAACATTGTGCCAACAACACAATGACTTACATCATCCATCTCCTTAGTCGCTTTCTTGGCAGCTTTTAAAGGCTTCTTCTTACCACCTGTAAGACAAGAACATATCTCATTGAATTAATATGAATCAATACCGCATATGAGCATCACACAAAGCCCAGAAGGTAGCATGCTACGTAACTAGCTAAACTTGATTAAGACATGTAGGAGAAATGTACACATTACACAGCTAGCTAACCATCTAGCATAACTGTGATGCATGTATTAGCAAGCATATGTTAGTACGAGCAATCAACAATATATGAACATATATGGTACATACGAATGCCATCCCTGTAAATAGATTGAACTTTCTAGCCTAAGTAGCATGGCCATCTCTTTGCTTTGGCATGGCTTGACAGGCGCCAGCTACTCAAGCTACAGTATCTAGCTACATAGCAATGCATTGCACGAGTTGCTAGTTAGCTAGTCTGGACAGTTGAAGTCGAAACTTTTCTTCAATCTAGTAGAGGCAATATTACGTTTCCTCTGAAAATAAATATCGAGCTTTATGTAAAAAAAAAAATGTAAATGTGTATCTCACCTTCTCTTCCGGACATATTTGATACTTTTCAATAAAATCTCAATTAAACAACTGAGCTAGCGTATTAGCAGTTGCTTACTAATCCGCGCTGTTAGGACCTACTTCCGCTCTAAACCGGATGCAGGATGTTTGCGATGCGCCTGATCATAAAAGCATCATTCACGTTCTGTAGCCAGCTGATAATTTGCCGAACAATCAACGCTTGAAGACAACCGGTACGTGATTATACTTTTTTAGGTACAAATAAAAATCAGAGAGATAAATAGCTACGAGTAGAACATGACGTTAATTTAGGCTTGGTTTGCCTTAAAGCAAGTTTGCAAACTGTCAGCTCTGTAGCTAGCTAGGTAGCTTTGCTCGCTAGCCCGTTCTCTATGGTAATTGATTGGGGGACTCAGCCACTGCATCATGCATAACATCCAAAATGGCCATAGATTTTCAATGAATTGCATAAACATCAGCATTGTAGTGGTCAAATGAGCAGTGTTAAAAAAATATTTATTAACATTCATTGATACATCGAACCTCAACAGCCCACCCATATACTGTACTTTGATACAGGGTTTGACTGTACTGTTTTACAGGTGGCAGCTCCAATGTCTTCTGCTGTAGTGTCATAGTGAATATAACCGACTGGCTTCTCAATGAGGTACAGAGGGAAACCGCTCATACCATGGTGCCATGGAACATCATGTCTCTACCGTTTCCACATCCCTTGGACGGTCAGCGGGACTGTGTATTCCAGCAGGAGCTACAGCACACAACAACAGAAACCACCACAGCCAAAAGATGACCGAGTAGATAAACCTGCTGTGCCTATTCAGGAGCATGCCATAGCTACAATACAGAATTTGACTGACTTGGGGAAGCAATGGGGGCAGAAGTCTATGAGCACTGCCTCAAACACAGTTAACTACTGGTGGGAGAGGTACGAGGAGTTTGTAGGCCTGAATGAAGTCAGATATGCCCAGTCTAAAGTTACAGAGGTAAGACAATATGCAAGCCAGGTGTATTGAACTGGAGGTTTTGATGCATTTTTCACTGTATCTATCTTGTCTTACCATCTCTCCACTGAGTTTTCCATGACCTGACCAGGAGAAAACCCTGGTTTGTCTTGGGACCCAGAGTTTGGTCAGATTATGTATCTCTTTCCTGATCTTGTAAATGTTGTCATGTTTTTTCTGTAGGCAGAAAAGGCCTTCATGGTGGCCAGAGGGATGGTGCGTGAGGCCCATGGCAGCCTGGAGGCCCTGCAGGTCCGGCTGAAGGAGGTGAGAGATCGACTGGATCGGGTCTCACGAGAGGAGGCCCACTACCTGGAGCTGGCCACGCTGGAGCACAAGTTGCTGCAGGTAACAAATGTCAACACAGAATAAAAATGGAACATACACACATCTGTAGTGTTGCTCTCTATTTAAAGAAGCAAACATTCTCACAATGTCTTGACCATAGGAGGAACGTCGCATGCGAACAGCCTACGAAAACGCAGAGGGGGCTGAAAGGGAGAAGTTTGCCTTATTCTCAGCGGGTGTACGTGAGAGCCACGAGAAAGAACGGACGCGGACGGAGCGCACCAAGAACTGGTCCGTGATAGGCTCTGTACTCGGTACCTTCATAGGGGTCATGGGTTCTACCTATGTCAACAGGGTGCGCCTACAGGAGCTGAAGACTTTACTACTAGAGGCCCAGAAAGGACCAGTCAACCTACAGGAAGCTATCAAAGTCCAGGCCAGTATGCATAAGACTCAACAAGAGGAACTGAGAGGCCTTATAGACACCCTGAGGACGGCACTACAGCATAGAGCAGCTCAGGCTGAGAAAGATGTGAAGAAGCCAGTGGCAGGTCCTGTTCTGGTTCCGGAACCCATCGTGGTTCCACCTCCACCCCAACCCTCTCCAAGTGCCTCTGAGACAGTTCTAAAAGAGATATTGCTCTATAGCCAGAAGGCACAGGTTCTTATAGAAGGAGTCCAGCCCCAGCTTGGGCAGCTTGACCAGGGTGTTGGGAAGGTTGAGTCGGAACTCAAGGACGTGAAGAATTTAATTGAGACGTATCATAGAGAAGAGAAGCCACCTGTCGTGATAAGTCAACAAGATTCACAGATGTTTGTATGTGAAACAGAGAGTGTTATGCAAGGAATTGACCAGACGGAGAAAAGACTTGAGGCTCAGATAAACCAGACTACCATGTACAACGCTGTTCTGGCTTACGTTGCGCTTGCTGTCACTGTACCTGCGCTGTATATTTTCTTTAGAGGTGTTTGACTGATGTTATGTACTGTAAAATAGTGTTATTAATCCAACCATCTTGATTTACAATGAAATAATTACAAATTAATATTGTGATGTGCTATTCATGTCTTTTATACAGGGAAAATGAACCATGCACTGATGTGAAATCAATGACTGTATGAGAGTACTATAATTATGTTTAAATGCAATACATGATCAAATATTTAGAATTACAGTTCTTGATCTATTAAAATGTAATATGTTGTCAAATATTTTATGTTTTGAAAGTAGATTTGTTATATAAATTGTCACTCCTAGAAAAAAGAACATAAAACGTGTATTTCACACAAAAATCTGCTCAAGCGTGACAGCGTTGCCCAATTTAATTATCAGTTGGTCCTATGACGGAAGTTATACAAGCGGTAACCCGGAGCTTCCGGCTTGCTGGGCGAACCAAAACGAGTGCACCTAAATTATCTCCATAGGACTGACCAATCACAGAGCCATTAATTAGCGCCGACCAATCATAATACTGAGTTTGGTTTTCAACGTACATATTCATGAGGTTTCGCGCGCTTTCCATACCACGTGAAGATTTCGCGGGAAAAGTCAGTGGTCAGAAAAAAAACACTTGCGTAGAAGCAGCGGAGACAAGCCGGCGATACACAATGGCGGTGAGTGATTATTATAGAAAATAGTTTTATATTAACATTGCATGCTAATATAAAAGTTCACAGGTGGCTGTTTATCTCCTGTGATTGGTTAGCTAGCGTTGCGCGTGTTCTCTTTTTGCTCTTTAGTAAAGTAAAGAGCAGAAGAACATGACAGGAAGCAGATTAGCTAGCAACGTTGTCTTGCCCACTAATCTTAGCTAGCTATGTTACTTGCCAATTTAACTAGGCAAGTCAGTTAAAAACAAAATCTTATTTACAATGACCGCCTCACCCGGCTGAAGCTGAGCCAGTTGTGCGTCGCCATATGGGACTCACGATAACGGCAGGGTTGTGATTTATTTATTTATTTTTATTTCACCTTTATTTAACCAGGTAGGCAAGTTGAGAACAAGTTCTCATTTACAATTGCGACCTGGCCAAGATAAAGCAAAGCAGTTCGACAGATACAACAACACAGAGTTACACATGGAGTAAAACAAACATACAGTCAATAATAAAGTATAAACAAGTCTTTATACAATGTGAGCAAATGAGGTGAGATAAGGGAGGTAAAGGCAAAAAAAAGGCCTTGGTGGCAAGGTAAATACAATATAGCAAGTAAAACACTGGAATGGTAGCTTTGCAATGGAAGAATGTGCAAAGTAGAAATAAAAATAATGGGGTGCAAAGGAGCAAAATAAATAAATGAAATACAGTTGGGAAAGAGGTAGTTGATAGGGCTAAATTATAGGTGGGCTATGTACAGGTGCAGTAATCTGTGAGCTGTTCTGACAGTTGGTGCTTAAAGCTAGTGAGGGAGATAAGTGTTTCCAGTTTCAGAGATTTGTGTAGTTCGTTCCAGTCATTGGCAGCAGAGAACTGGAAAGAGAGGCGGGCAAAGAAAGAATTGGTTTTGGGGGTGACTAGAGAGATATACCTGCTGGAGCGTGTGCTACAGGTGGGAGATGCTATGGTGACCAGCGAGCTGAGATAAGGGGGGACTTTACCTAGCAGGGTCTTGTAGATGACATGGAGCCAGTGGGTTTGGCGACGAGTATGAAGCGAGGGCCAGCCAACGAGAGCGTACAGGTCGCAATGGTGATACGACCCGGGATCTAACCAGGGTCTGTAGTGACGCCCCTAGTACTGAGATGGCAGTGCCTTAGACCGCTCATAACTAGATGTAAGTGATAGAAAGTACATTTTATTAAGTTTATGATTTATACATTTTCATTGGCCATGTTAAAAGTGATACAAATCGTTTAATCTAGAATTGTATTGTGCGATAGCTAGTAGTTAGCTAGCTAGCTAGTTTGATTGCCAGGTTGTCAGCCATCAGTCGGCGTACGAGCACTCCATTGTCACCATCATAGTTAGCAAGCTAACTAGAGAGACCCTGGTAACTAACTTGAAAAATGAAACGTTTAATTTATATAGCTCATGTTCGCTAGCTAATTAACGTTAGCTCTTTGTTTACTACGTTACAGTTGTTACATCTTGTTACAATAACATTGTTATGATATAAGTCATCACATAAATAACTAGTAAAGTTTAGCTAATCGATTTTTAACAAGGGTCTGGCTATTCTCCTCTTTGTCAGGATTCATCTGAGTCATCTCACATGGCGATCAGCCCCAGCCATGGTTCCAGACGGGGAGACCAGACCTCCAGCCCAGGGAGAGACCTGCCCCCCTTCGAGGACGAGTCCGAGGGGCTCCTGGGTGATGGTCCTCTGCCAGGGGAGGAGGAGGAGGGAGATGGGGAGGAACTGATCGGAGATGCGATGGAGAGGTGAGCAAGGGGAGGTGTTTATTTCATTCTAGCTAACTCAATGTAACTCTGGTAAACTAGCTTGGTTACGGTCTTACTGTGTGTTCATCTTCCTTGTGCTGCTGTGTAACATGACTGCAATAAAAAAAAAGTATTCAACACCTTTTAGGGATTCAATCATGGACTCTTACTGACAGGTGTAGCTGCTTTGCATGATGTATTGTTGTTTCTACCTTCTTGACCTTTGTGCTGTTGTCTGTGCCCAATAATGTTTGTACCATGTTTTGTGCTGCTATGTTGTGTTGTCATGTGTTGCTGCCTTGCTATGTTGTCTCTCGTAGTGATTTGTGTTTTGTCATATATATATATATATATATATATATATATATATATTTTTTAATCACAGCCTGGCCCCCCGCTTGAGGCCTTTTGGTAGGCCGTCATTGTAAATAAGAATTTGTCCTTAACTGACTTGCCTAGTTAAATAAAATACAATAATTTAAAGTGGAATTGATCCTTGTCGTTTATCTCATCCTGACTTAAGACGTAGTTCTTTACATAGTGTTCTGGTTGCTTTTATATTATCAAAGCATTTTCATGTTCACCACACTGATGCCATCTCCCCCCCCCCCCCCCCCCCCCCCCCAATACAGGGACTACCGAGCCATCCCTGAGCTAGACAGGTATGAGGAGGAGGGTCTGGATCTTGACGAGGAGCTGTCGGAGCTGTCTCCTGGAGCCAGGGCTGCTGCTGAGGACGCCATGAGGAGAAGAGACAGGGAGCAGGGAGGCAGGCTGAGGAGAGGTCTACTTTATGGTGAGGATGTTTATATATTATATACATTGAGATTCAGGGACAAGGAGGGTAGGCTGAGGAAATTAGGATATTATATATATATATCTCTTGAGGGGGGGCAAACTCAAGAGAGGACTGTCCTATGGTGTATATATTCCATATAGAGAGTATGTCATGGTAAAGGCCCAGAGAGCCGAATATACTGTCGGCCCTTTAAGACCTCTAAGTTTGGCCCGTAGTGTTTGTCTACGAAGATACTGCATTAGGCCTAAATACTATATCGTCATCTTACGCCGTTGTGTAATGTATGAAGTAACTCCAAACCTTGCTGTATCAACGACTTCCACTAATCATTCACCTTTCTTCCCAAACGTTTCTGTTCATCGTAACAGTGAGGATGAGAATTATCCGAAGCTTACCGCGTCAATTAACTCTACTCATTTCTACTCAATTCTCTTCTTCTTAACAGACAGTGAGGATGAGGATGAGCGTCCGGCTCGGAGGCGTCGCCTGGCTGAGCGGGCTGCAGATGGGTCCGGGGTGGAGGGAGAGGATGAGGAGATGATTGAGAGCATTGAGAACCTGGAGGACATGAAGGTAAGAAAGAAAGAAAGAAAGAAAGAAAGAAAGAAAGAAAGAAGAAAAAGTAGTTTTTATCTTTTTATTTTTTCAGATTTTTAAATGTCTTTATTTCCCTGTGATTGGTTGGTTGTAGGGTCACTCAGTCAGGGAGTGGGTGGTCATGGCCGCTCCTCGTCTGGAGATATACCACCGTTTTAAGAACTTCCTGCGCACCCACGTGGATGAGAATGGCCACAATGTGTTCAAGGAGAAGATCAGCGACATGTGTAAAGGTATTCAATACAAGTATTAGACTAATCTATCTGAAATTTCACACAGAGGACAAGGACTGGTGAGCTATCAGGACATAGCAGCCAAGGAGGATGTCCTGTTCTACTTCCTGCCCGAGGCACCTACTGAAATGCTGGGGGGGGGGAAATACATTTTTTATTTAAGTAAATAACCAATGATAATATATTTAAAACTTCCAGAGAACAAGGAGAGTCTGGTGGTGAACTACGAGGACCTAGCGGCCAGGGAGCATGTCCTGGCCTACTTCCTGCCCGAGGCGCCTACTGAGATGCTGAAGATATTTGACGAAGCAGCCAAGGAAGTAGTCCTGGCCATGTACCCCAAATACGACCGCATCGCTCAGGAGATCCACGTCAGGATCTGCAACCTGCCCCTCGTCGAAGAGCTGAGATCCCTCAGGTAAATACTGATTTTAAAAGTAGACTCAGTGACACAAAGTAGACACTTTTTCAACAACAAAGACCGAGGCTAATCTCGTCTACATTTGTTACAGAGCTATTATTTGACCCTGCTGGTCATCGATGAAAGTTCGATCATCCTTGAAAGAGCCATCTGGCCTTATTGGCGATGTACTGTTATAATCTCTACCCGGCAACAGCCAGAAGAGAACTGGCCACCCCTCATAGCCTGGTTCCTCTCTAGGTTTCTTCCTAGGTTTTGGCCTTTCTAGGGAGTTTTTCCTAGCCACCGTGCTTCTACACCTGCATTGCTTGCTGTTTGGCGTTTTAGGCTGAGGTTTCTGTACAGCACTTTGAGATATCAGCTGATGTAAAAAGATCTTTATAAATGTGATTTGAGGTAGAATATTAGCGCGACGTGAACTCCCATGCACATAGGCTGATACTCTGTGGGGCCTGTTGCACCACGCCCCCTCTATAGGACTAATATAATTGATGTGCCTCTTTCCAATACACGATCCGTTGTTATTTTCCCCTCTTGTCCTCCCTAGACAACTCCACCTGAACCAGTTGATCCGTACCAGTGGAGTGGTGACCTGCTGTACAGGTGTTCTACCTCAGCTGGGAATGGTCAAGTACAACTGTAACAAGTGTAACTTCATCCTGGGGCCCTTCTTACAGTCCCAGAACCAGGAAGTGAAGCCAGGGTCTTGCCCTGAGTGCCAGTCCTTTGGCCCTTTTGACATCAACATGGAGTTGGTGAGTCTAGCCGACCAAATAGATGTGCTCTAAGGTAGTGGACCAATAGCAATACAGAATCTAGGTGTGTGAACCAATGGAGGATCGAATGAGATTAGAACGAGGAAGTGAAGCCGAGTGCCAGTCGACCAATCAGGCTCTTGACACGTATGACCCTGGTGACTTGATTTCCATCATTTAATAAATACAGGAAGGGAAAAAGTAGAATTATAACACTTTATTTTTTCTCTTCTTCCACAGACTGTGTACCAGAACTACCAGCGAATCACCATCCAGGAGAGCCCTGGGAAGATCGCCGCTGGCCGCCTCCCACGCTCCAAAGATGCCATCCTGTTGGCTGACCTGGTGGACCAATGCAAACCTGGAGACGAAATAGTGAGTCTGACTTCTAACAGAACTAACAATTATTATTTTTCTTTTGGTAGTTGGTTGATGTACAGGGACCTGAGGACTCCATTATAACGTACGGTTTCATAGGTTGACGTACCTGAGGACTCCATTATAACGTACGGTTTCATAGGTTGATGTACCTGAGGACTCCATTATAACGTACGGTTTCATAGGTTGACGTACCTGAGGACTCCATTATAACGTACGGTTTCATAGGTTGACGTACCTGAGGACTCCATTATAACGTACGGTTTCATAGGTTGATGTACCTGAGGACTCCATTATAACGTACGGTTTCATAGGTTGACGTACCTGAGGACTCCATTATAACGTACGGTTTCATAGGTTGACGTACCTGAGGACTCCATTATAACGTATGGTTTCATAGGTTGATGTACCTGAGGACTCCATTATAACGTACGGTTTCATAGGTTGACGTACCTGAGGACTCCATTATAACGTACGGTTTCATAGGTTGACGTACCTGAGGACTCCATTATAACGTACGGTTTCATAGGTTGATGTACCTGAGGACTCCATTATAACGTACGGTTTCATAGGTTGACGTACCTGAGGACTCCATTATAACGTACGGTTTCATAGGTTGACGTACCTGAGGACTCCATTATAACGTACGGTTTCATAGGTTGACGTACCTGAGGACTCCATTATAACGTACGGTTTCATAGGTTGATGTACCTGAGGACTCCATTATAACGTACGGTTTCATAGGTTGACGTACCTGAGGACTCCATTATAACGTACGGTTTCATAGGTTGACGTACCTGAGGACTCCATTATAACGTACGGTTTCATAGGTTGACGTACCTGAGGACTCCATTATAACGTACGGTTTCATAGGTTGACGTACCTGAGGACTCCATTATAACGTATGGTTTCATAGGTTGATGTACCTGAGGACTCCATTATAACGTACGGTTTCATAGGTTGACGTACCTGAGGACTCCATTATAACGTACGGTTTCATAGGTTGACGTACCTGAGGACTCCATTATAACGTACGGTTTCATAGGTTGATGTACCTGAGGACTCCATTATAACGTACGGTTTCATAGGTTGACGTACCTGAGGACTCCATTATAACGTACGGTTTCATAGGTTGACGTACCTGAGGACTCCATTATAACGTACGGTTTCATAGGTTGACGTACCTGAGGACTCCATTATAACGTGTGGATTCATAGGTTGACGTACCTGAGGACTCCATTATAACGTGTGGATTCATAGGTTGATGTACCTGAGGACTCCATTATAACGTACGGTTTCATAGGTTGACGTACCTGAGGACTCCATTATAACGTATGGTTTCATAGGTAGATGTACCTGAGGACTCCATTATAACGTACGGTTTCATAGGTTGACGTACCTGAGGACTCCATTATAACGTACGGTTTCATAGGTTGACGTACCTGAGGACTCCATTATAACGTACGGTTTCATAGGTTGACGTACCTGAGGACTCCATTATAACGTACGGTTTCATAGGTTGATGTACCTGAGGACTCCATTATAACGTACGGTTTCATAGGTTGACGTACCTGAGGACTCCATTATAACGTACGGTTTCATAGGTTGACGTACCTGAGGACTCCATTATAACGTACGGTTTCATAGGTTGATGTACCTGAGGACTCCATTATAACGTACGGTTTCATAGGTTGACGTACCTGAGGACTCCATTATAACGTACGGTTTCATAGGTTGACGTACCTGAGGACTCCATTATAACGTACGGTTTCATAGGTTGACGTACCTGAGGACTCCATTATAACGTGTGGATTCATAGGTTGACGTACCTGAGGACTCCATTATAACGTGTGGATTCATAGGTTGATGTACCTGAGGACTCCATTATAACGTACGGTTTCATAGGTTGACGTACCTGAGGACTCCATTATAACGTATGGTTTCATAGGTAGATGTACCTGAGGACTCCATTATAACGTACGGTTTCATAGGTTGACGTACCTGAGGACTCCATTATAACGTACGGTTTCATAGGTTGACGTACCTGAGGACTCCATTATAACGTACGGTTTCATAGGTTGACGTACCTGAGGACTCCATTATAACGTACGGTTTCATAGGTTGATGTACCTGAGGACTCCATTATAACGTACGGTTTCATAGGTTGATGTACCATGTTGTTTGACCCCATTTTGAACATTCATGTGTTTGTTCATACTAGTAAAAATACCAAAGCAACTCTTCATATTTGGGGCAAAAGTTTTAAAAAGCTCAGAGCGATCCTTTTTTCATTTTTTTAAAATAATATTTTCCCAAAAGTAACATTCAAACTTTTTTTCCCCCCCGCAGGAACTGACGGGCATCTACAACAACAACTACGACGGCTCTCTGAACACGGCCAACGGCTTCCCAGTGTTCGCTACGGTCATCATGGCCAATCACATCGCCCGGAGAGACAACAAAGTGGCCGTGGCCGAGCTCACTGACGAGGACGTCAAGGCCATCGTGGCGCTGTCTAAGGACGAGCGCATCGGGGAGAGGGTGAGTTAGGAGGACCCTGCTGAGAGAGAGAGAGAGAGATATTTTTGTGCGTATGTGGACACCCCTTCAAATTTGTGGATTTGGATATTTCAGCCGCACCCTGCTGGTGTGATGTGGTGAAGTGTGATTCATCACTCCCGAGAACACGTCTCCACTGCTCCAAGAGTCCAATGGCGGCGAGCTTTACAGCGCTCTAGATGACGCTTGGCATTGCACATGGTGATCTTAGGCTTGTGTGTGCGGCTGCTCTGCCACGGAAACCCATTTCATGAAGCTCCCGACGAACAGTTCTTGCGCTGACGTTACTTCCAGAAGCTGTTTGGAAGTCGGTAGTGAGAGTTGCAACCGAGGACGGACTACGCTCTTCAGCGCTCGGCAGTCCTGTTCTGTGAGCTTGTGCGGCCTACCACTTCGCGGCTGAGCCGTTGTTGCTCCTAAACGTTTCCACAGCTCTAGCAGGACAGAAATTTGACGAACTGACTTGTTGGAAAGGTGGCATCCTATGACGGTGCCACGTTGAAAGTCACTGAGCTTTTCAGTAAGTCTATTCTACTGCTTGTCTATGGAGATTGTATAAACCGGCCAGCAGTGGGTGTGGCTGAAATGTCCGAATCCACTCATTTGCAGGGGTGTCCACATACTTTAGTGCGCATATACGTGACAGATGCAATTTTCGGAGACCACTTTTGGCTCGTGGGTGCTACTTTCAGAACTATTGGCTAGAAGGTCAACTAAAGTACCGGAGAAGCTCATTGTGTAAATGTTGGTTGTCAATTACCCGTAGCTAGAAGGGCTTTTAAGAACTCCTTATCTAGTCGTGTTGTCGTTCCTCGTATCATTTAATATACCCTATTCATCCCCTGGTCTGTCCACTGTCTCTCCGCAGATCTTTGCCAGTATCGGCCCCTCCATCTACGGCCACGAGGACATCAAAAGAGGCCTGGCTCTGGCTCTGTTTGGTGGAGAGCCCAAGAATCCAGGTTTGTGGACAATAGACGAGGCTATTCCCACAATCCCAAGCAGTGCGCGCTGACCAGGTCGCCAGGTGCACGGTGTAGCCTCCGACACATTGGTGCGGCTGGCTTCCGGGTTGGATGCACGCTGTGTTAAGAAGCAGTGTGGCTTGTGTTGTGTTTCGGAGGACGCATGGCTCTCGACCTTCGCCTCTCCCGTACAGGAGTTGCAGCGATGAGACTAACTATTACCAATTGGATATCATGAAATTGGGGAGAAAAAAGGAGTAAAAAATATATATATACACAACACTATTTAAAACCATCCACAGCACTATTCAAAACCATCCATGCTCTCTCTTCTAGGTGGGAAACACAAGGTTCGTGGGGACCTTAACGTGCTCCTGTGCGGTGACCCCGGTACGGCCAAGTCCCAGTTCTTGAAGTACGTTGAGAAGGTGGCCAGCAGAGCGGTGTTCACCACAGGCCAGGGAGCCTCCGCTGTGGGCCTGACCGCCTACGTACAGAGACACCCAGTCACCAGGGAGTGGACCCTGGAGGCTGGAGCCCTGGTGTTAGCAGACAGAGGAGTCTGTCTCATCGACGAGTTTGATAAGGTGAGGGGGATTCTTTTTATAACCATCTGCTGATGGATGGGGGAGGAGCTTGTGATATTCCCATTTCTCATAAGTAGGGTGGGGAGGGTCTCTTCTGGTCAGGATGGGGGTGGTCTCTTCTGGGGGGGGGGGGGTCTCTTCTGGTCAGGATGCGGGTGGTCTCTTCTGGGGGGGGTCTCTTCTGGTCAGGATGGGGGTGGTCTCTTCTGGTCAGGGTGGGGGGGGTCTCTTCTGGTCAGGGTGGGGGGGGTCTCTTCTGGGGGGGGGGTCTCTTCTGGTCAGGATGGGGGTGGTCTCTTCTGGGGGGGGTCTCTTCTGGTCAGGATGCGGGTGGTCTCTTCTGGGGGGGGGGTCTCTTCTGGTCAGGGTGGGGGTGGTCTCTTCTGGGGGGGATCTCTTCTGGTCAGGGTGGGGGTGGTCTCTTCTGGGGGGGTCTCTTCTGGTCAGGGTGGGGGTGGTCTCTTCTGGGGGTGTCTCTTCTGGGGGGGGGGCTCTTGTCAGGATGGGGGTGGTCTCTTCTGGTCAGGATGAGGGGGTCTCTTCTGGTCAGGATGAGGGGGGTCTCTTCTGGTCAGGGTGGGGGTGGTCTCTTCTGGGGGGGGCTCTTGTCAGGATGAGGGGGTCTCTTCTGGTCAGGATGAGGGGGTCTCTTCTGGTCAGGATGAGGGGGTTTCTTCTGGTCAGGATGAGGGGGTCTCTTCTGGTCAGGATGGGGGGGTCTCTTCTGGTCAGGGCTTTGGGGGGTCTCTTCTGCTCAGGATGAGGGGGTCTCTTCTGCTCAGGATGAGGGGGTCTCTTCTGCTCAGGATGGGGGTGGTCTCTTCTGGTCAGGATGAGGGGGTCTCTTCTGGTCAGGATGAGGGGGTCTCTTCTGGTCAGGATGAGGGGGTCTCTTCTGGTCAGGATGAGGGGGTCTCTTCTGCTCAGGATGGGGGTGGTCTCTTCTGGTCAGGATGGGGGTGGTCTCTTCTGGTCAGGATGGGGGTGGTCTCTTCTGGTCAGGATGGGGGTGGTCTCTTCTGGTCAGGATGGGGGTGGTCTCTTCTGGTCAGGATGAGGGGGTCTCTTCTGCTCAGGGATTTGGGGAGTCTCTTCTGCTCAGGATGAGGGGGTCTCTTCTGCTCAGGATGGGGGTGTCTCTTCTGGTCAGGGCTTTGGGGGGTCTCTTCTGGTCAGGATGGGGGGGGTCTCTTCTGGGGGGGTCTCTTCTGGTCAGGGCTGGGAGGGGGGGGGTCTCTTCTGGGGGGGGCCTTCTGATCTGCAACTTCTAATTGGGGCCATGAGATTTCCCTGAACATGTGACGTGACCAGGTGTAACTCGTGGCCCCACTCAAGATGTGGGTAACGGTATGAGGCTTAACAAAAATCTCCCCTGTCCAGATGAACGATGCAGACAGAACCAGTATCCATGAGGCCATGGAACAACAGAGCATCTCCATCTCCAAGGCTGGCATCGTCACCTCGCTCCAGGCACGCTGTACTATCATCGCTGCTGCCAACCCTATCGGTGGTCGCTACGACCCGTCTCTGACCTTCTCTGAGAACGTGGATCTGACTGAGCCTATCGTGTCTCGTTTTGACATCCTGTGTGTGGTCAGAGATACTGTGGATCCAGTGCAGGTAAAGCTGCATATCAACTAGTGTCCGAATGCTAACTTCCTTCATACATTTTTCATATTTTGTAATATTGGTACAAACTGGATTGTAATATAACTACTGTTGCTTAATTAATACTCTACAAAAACACACAACTCAACATCTCTCATCAGACCTTAACCTCTCTCTCTCTCTTTCTGTGTCTCTGTCTTTCTGTGTCTCTGTCTTTCTGTGTCTCTGTCTTTCTGTGTCTCTGTCTCTCTCTCTGTCTCTGTCTCTCGCTCTCTCTCCTTTTTACTACAACAGGATGAGATGCTGGCTCGTTTCGTGGTGGGCAGCCACATTAAGCATCACCCCAGCAACAAGGAAGCTGGCATGGCTGGCTTGGAGGAAGTGGTTCTGCCCAACACCACAGACGTGCCTCCTATCCCCCAGGAGCTGCTGAGGAAATACATCATGTACTCCAAGGAAAGAGTGCGGCCCAAACTCAACCAGATGGACCAGGATAAAGTGGCTCGTATCTACAGCGACCTGCGCAAAGAGTCCATGGTGAGTCTGTGACTAGTCTAGTATCGCCACAATTACAAAAAGTCTTGTTAGCTATTGGCTGTTCCGAACAGACGTGAAAAAAGCTGGAAATCAAGGTTCTCTGTGTGAAACGGGGTTTGAATCCTGCGTACTACAATCCTGTTAGCCGGGTGAGTTTCGATCCCAGAGCCTAGAGACAGGCTTAATGACACTCATTCGACAGACCTGAACAACCGTAATGCGAATTGGAATGTCTTGACTTTAAAAATAAAAAAAATGCTTTTAAGAATGGATCTTAACCCTGGAATCAATAATAATCAATCGCTTTGTCTGCTGTAAGGGGACTGTCAGCATCCTGCTGTTGGATCAATAGTGAGTCACAGCTGGATATCTTCTCTGATTTTATTTGGTTCTGATCACATCCCTGTTAGTGTACCGTCTTGTGTGTGTGTTATTACTGAGTAGGAGACAGACAGGCTCCCCATCACATCCAGTGTCTCATCATGGGTTTATTATCAGTAATAGATCTATGTATTCCTCTCTAGGAGACAGACAGGCTCCCCATCACATCCAGTGTCTCATCATGGGTTTATTATCAGTAATAGATCTATGTATTCCTCTCTAGGAGACAGACAGGCTCCCCGTCACATCCAGTGTCTCATCATGGGTTTATTATCAGTAATAGATCTATGTATTCCTCTCTAGGCGACAGGCAGCATCCCCATCACGGTGCGTCACATCGAGTCTATGATCCGCATGGCGGAGGCCCACGCCAGGATGCACCTCCGAGACTACGTAGTGGAGGATGATGTCAACATGGCCATCAGAGTCATGCTGGAGAGCTTCATCGACACTCAGAAGTTCAGCGTCATGAGGAGCATGAGGAAGGTAAGCACTGGAACGGACTCCTCGACCTTGGGGGCCTCGGGTCGTCGACCTTGGGGGCCTCGAGTCGTCGACCTTGGGGGCCTCGGGTCGTCGACCTTGGGGGCCTCGGGTCCTCGACATTGGGGGCCTGGGTCCTCGACAAAAGTTCACTTTCAATGGATATGAATTGGTGTCTGGGAAACCAGTCCTAGGAGGAGGCTTGCTAGTCACTTCCTCTAGTGACATCCTGAAATCAACCCGTCTTCCTCCCTCATTTACTGGTTTTCAAACAGGACAACTGGCTGCTGTTTACTCTGAAACCAACTTCTTCCTCTTCTTCGCTCTAGACGTTTGCCCGTTACCTGGCGTTCAGACGAGACAACAATGAGTTGCTGCTGTTCATCCTGAAGCAGCTGGTGTCAGAGCAGGTGGCGTATCAGAGGAACCGGTACGGAGCACAGCAGGACACCATCGAGATCCCAGAGAAAGACCTGGTGGACAAGGTAATGAGCAGTTGGTCATGGGGTTGTCTTAACGAATGATGTAAAATGTCTTCCTCGGTAATGTACTATTATACCAAGCTGCTAATCACGGTGCCATCTCAATAGTCTGATGGTTTCGTCTCCTCTCGCTCATCTGTTGTCTAGCGAGATGCTAACCTTTGGCATAATCTCAAACATGTCAACTTGATTCAACTCTATCTATTTCTATTCTTCCCCTCGGGGGGGAATATCTTGTTAACATGTTGTTGTCAACACTGCTATAGTTTATGAATTATTGTTTGTGCTCTCTCCTTCCCCAGGCCAGACAGATCAGCATCCACAACCTGTCAGTGTTCTATGACAGCGACGCGTTCCGATCCAACAAGTTCTCTCACGACACGAAGAAGAAGCTGATCCTGCAGCAGTTTTAAATCTGTTTCCTGGGTAAAAAAAAAAGACTAGCCTCTGTCTGTGTTCTAAATTCACCCTTTCCATATGTAGGGTACTACTTTTGAATAGGGCCCATAGGGGTGTGATTTATTTTTCTGGGACACAGCCTGTCTGGATGTGTAAATAGTTGTAAATGTTTATCATCCTGTTGTTGGTTAAAAGAAGAATCCTAATAGGGAACAAAATGGCCCAATTTTAATGCTATCAATGTTACAATTTGTATCTGTTAATGTACCTGTTAATGTACCAAGTTTTGAGAAACGTAGCCTATATACCTTCATTCCAAACTACTTTTACATTTTGGAACACAGCTTGTGTGTTTTTGTAACGGACTTTTTGACGTGTAACTAAGTATTAATGTTTTATTTTTATTAGATAGTCAGATTATCTTCTTGACACTGAAATATGATGTAATATTATTTTCTTCTGGACCAATGACTTTCTGATGACCTTCATGACTTCCTGTTCTGGTCTGTGACTAGAATTCTGTGATAATGTTTTGGTAATAAATTTCATTTGTTGAAGCATGTCATCACCCTGAATGTACTGAAGACAAGAGATCTCCGAGTGGCGCAGCCGTCTACGGCACTTGCATCTCTGTGCTAGAGGTGTCACTACAGACCCTGGTTTGATTCCAGGCTGTATCACAACCAGCTGTGATTAGGAGTCCCATAGCGCGGCGGACAATTGGCCCAGTGTCGTCCGGGTTGGGTTAGGGGAGGGTTTGGCCGGGGGTAGGCCGTCATTGTAAAATAAGAATTTGTTCTTAACTGACTTGCTTAGTTAAATTAAACAAATAAATATAGGTCCTTTTTAAGCTTAAAGGACCTAAATCGACCTTTGTGGACGATTGTCACCTGCCAGGCATCGACATCTGTAGGTGTAGTGGTGCGTGATCTGATGTTAAGGAAATCTCACGTTTTTTTTTGCTCGCCTGAGGTCGACTGTCATGCTAAAACCGCAGAGCATACTATTTACCAAGGCCCCTTTTTCTGATTAAAAAAAAGAAAGAAATGACCTTTCCTACACACGTCTCAGTAGTTGGTATTCTGGCTTTACCTTATGAAGGTGTGTAACGGGCTTTTGCATTACGCCTGCTGAATACTCTCCCACTTTCTATACCGACATATTTTCTCTTAGGTGTTTTCAAGAGGGTGTTCAGTACATTTTATCTTTACTAATGCACATTTTGTTGCCAGACTAGCATACATTTGAGAGAACGGGTTCAGAAAATAAGGATCGATTTAAAGAAATCCATCTAAATATATGCATATTCATCTCTGTTTTAATCACCAATTTGAAAGTTGTAAAAAAAAAAATTGTCTTGTCTATTATTTAGACTCATTTGGGGGTTAGGAAAGTATGTTTGAATTATAACTGGTTTGGAAAGCGTTTACAGACACAATTTATTGAATCAAAAATAGTGGTTTGATTCATTTGAGAATTGCCACATTCAGTTCTTATAACCCATGGTAAACTTTAGTTTGTTAACAAGAAATTTGTGGAGTGGTTGAAAGACGAGTTTTAATAACTCCAACCTAAGTGTACATAAACTTCCGACTTCAACTGTTATGTTACGGGATTCATCCGATAACATTGAGTTTACCCCAGTCACCATCTTCATTAAGTGCATTGATGATGTCATTGATGACATCGTCGGTGCATTCAAAAAGTATTCAGACCCCTTGATTTTTTTTCCCACACATTTTATTACGTTACAGCCTGATTCTAAAATGGATTAAATCGTCCCCCCCCCCCTCATCAATCTACACACAATACCCCATAATGACAAAGCAAAAATATGTTTTTAGAAATATTTGCAAATGTATTGAAAATACAAAATTGAAATATAACATTTACATAAGTATTCAGGCCCTATACTATACTATTGGGTATGACGCTACAAGCTTGGCACACCTGTATTTGGGGAGTTTCTACCATTCTTCTCTGCAGATCCTCTCAAACTTTGCCAGGTTGGATGGGGAGCGTTGCTGCACAGCTTTTTTCAGGTCTCTCCAGAGATGTTCGATCGGGTTAGGTTTGTTGTCCTGTTGGAAGGTGAACCTTTACCCCAGTCTGGGGTCCTGAGCACTCTGGAGCAGGTTTTCATCTAGGATCTCTCTGTACTTTGCTCCGTTCATCTTTCTCTCGACCCTGACTAGTCTCCCAGTCCCTGCCGCTGAAAAACATCCCCACAGCATGATGATGCCACCACCATGCTTCACCGTAGGGATGGTGCCAGGTTTCCTCCAGACGTGACGCTTGGCATTCAGGCGAAAGAGTTCAATCTTGGTTTCATCAGACCTGAGAATCTTGTTTCTTATGGTCTGATAGTCCTTTTAGGTGCCTTTTGGGAAAACTCCAAGTGGGCTGTCACGTGCCTTTTACTGAGGAGTGGCTTCTGTCTGGCCACTCTACCATAGGTTTTCTCTTTTTCGTTCTGGGGTATTGTATGTAGATTGATGGGGGGGGATATAATTAGTTTTTGAATAAGGCTGTAACGTAACAAAATGTGGAAAAAGTCAACGGGGTCTGAATGTGAAATATATTCCCTGTGTCATTTGAGCTAGTTAGCAACTAAATATATATTTTTCTACTTTGCATGTTTGCTAACCCTTCCCCTAACCTTAACCCTTCTCCTAACCTTGACCTTTTAGCTAACCCTTATCCTAAACCTTTAACCTAACTCCTAACCTTAAACCCCTAGAGCTAGCTAACGTTAGCATTAGCCACCTGGCTAACGTTAGCTACAACACATTTGTGGATGTCCGTCATAGATATAGACATATTTTACGAAATGTAATTTGTAACATTGTAGGAATTGCACTTTCGTAACATATCATACCACGATGGACACCCACAAGTTAAAACAAAACATAACATGTCATACTAAATAGGGTGTCTAAAAAATAATAATACGATATGCTCTGAGACCAGGTTGCATCTCTACAGCTCTTTTATCAGAAAACACAATTGTGGGTGTGTGGGGTACAATTGGTAGAATACATAAAGGCCTGTTCTTCTAGTTTAAATGAATCACTGCACCCGTGCTATCATTTACACGAAAGAATGTGACTGTCAACATTTAATTCAGACGAGAGGGTTTACCTCTGAAGTTTCATTGTTTACATTATGTGACTTACTCTGAGGGAACTAGAAGCACAAGCATTTTGCTACACTCGCATTAACATCTGCTAACCATGTGTATGTGACAAATAAAATTTGATTTGATTTGCCCGCACATAGAGGCGTTGTCATATCAAGACAACTCGGAAATGTCCGACTTGCACACTCGTTGAAGAAATGGTGCCGGAGTTTCCCATTTGGAAAATATCAGAATAGACCAATAACGTACATACATTTTTAACTCGGAGATACCGAGTTTCCGAGTTGTATTGAAAGCACCATAGTGGCAGCATCTATCAGTGCGAGCCTGTCTCCACACACACATAGCGCTGAGAGAGACGCAGATAATCGTGAACCGGAGCATCCAAATTCAGACGCTTATCACGCTTAGCGTTTTTCTTAACCAGCCAGTATGCGATGAGGTGCGTTCTCTCCGCCCGCTACAGCTGAAAAACAACGAGCAACAATAGTTCTAAATAGTGTGGAATTGTTTTCGCTGCAGTCATGGTAGGCCTGCTTCGCCCGCTTTTATTCGGTAAGTCTTGTTTTTATTATGGCAGGTCTGCGCCGCTACTGTAGTGTAGTTACTGTTATTGGTGTCGCATGATAGCCCAAATCAATGTAAACTACGCGCTCAGTCTCTTTCAATTGAATATTGCTTGGTTGTTGAAACATTGATACAAAAAATTGTATCATTTGTAATTGTTTAAATGATGGTTATTCGTGTTTTCTAACAGGATCATCTTCCTACTATGAATCATCAACAAAAGCTCAATATGTCTCACTGAGTGCGTTTCTGCAGCGATCATAAATCACACGCCGTGTTTTCCAATGCAATATTCACAGATGCATAAAATTGTCATCATAAGTCTGTTGCCCAACAAAGGGAGGCCTGTATGTATCCAAAGAAAACCCATGTAGTTATGCTCTGTCATATCTCCTACTTGAAAAGAAGAGAATGTTGAATGTGACTCATTGTGAGGCTAATTATAAAAGTGGACCCACTGATTGGTGCAGTAGTAAATTCAATTAGACCTGTGTTTAAACATGAAACCAGCGTGTTTTTAAATATAGGATTGTTTTTATTTTTGTTAATCTGATATCATGAGATTATTCAGATTTATGTCAAAACAATAAATATGATAGTTTACAGTACCAATGTTTTCCTGTTCCTGTGTAGTACACAGCCTAGACAAACAAGTCTGTCTGTCCTCAGACAGTTGAGAAGCAACACCCAACTCACGAGGAGCTGGATTGTTTAGATCTAGAATTGATTATCTAAGGAAACCCAGTTATATGTAGGCTGTAATGAAGTTCCTACAGGCTAGTCATTATACTGGACAGGACGAGCACAGCACAGTCAAACCGGGTTGGAGGTTATCCCGTTACTAGAGAGCACACACATTTATCTTGACAGTCAGTGGAGCACGTGTTTTCCTTCTGAGTTAAGTGGCTTTACCACTTAACCCCCTCAACCCATAGTTTAATTGTAGTGACACTGTGCCTGACAGATATTGATTGCATGGAACATTGTAAACCATTACAAAAGAGGCCACTAATTAGTGTTGCCACTCAGTGCTCTAGCCAACTCCTTGTATTGTATGGTTCAATGAAAACGGTAGTCAGAGGAGTCTACTTGTGTTCAATAAAAACGGTAGTCAGAGGAGTCTCCTTATGGTTCAATGAAAATGGTAGTCAGAGGAGTCTCCTTATGGTTCAATGAAAACGGTAGTCAGAGGAGCCTCCTTATGGTTCAATGAAAACGGTAGTCAGAGGAGTCTCCTTATGGTTCAATGAAAGCGGTATTCAGAGGAGTCTCCTTATGGTTCAATGAAAACGGTAGTCAGAGGAGCCTCCTTATGGTTCAATGAAAACGGTAGTCAGAGGAGTCTCCTTATGGTTCAATGAAAATGGTAGTCAGAGGAGTCTCCTTATGGTTCAATGAAAATGGTAGTCAGAGGAGCCTCCTTATGGTTCAATGAAAACGGTAGTCAGAGGAGCCTCCTTATGGTTCAATGAAAACGGTAGTCAGAGGAGTCTCCTTATGGTTCAATGAAAACGGTAGTCAGAGGAGTCTACTTGTGTTCAATAAAAACGGTAGTCAGAGGAGTCTCCTTATGGTTCAATGAAAGCGGTAGTCAGAGGAGCCTCCTTATGGTTCAATGAAAACGGTAGTCAGAGGAGTCTCCTTATGGTTCAATGAAAACGGTAGTCAGAGGAGCCTCCTTATGGTTCAATGAAAACGGTAGTCAGAGGAGTCTCCTTATGGTTCAATGAAAACGGTAGTCCGAGGAGTCTCCTTATGGTTCAATGAAAACGGTAGTCCGAGGAGTCTCCTTATGGTTCAATGAAAACGGTAGTCAGAGGAGTCTCCTTATGGTTCAATGAAAACAGTAGTCAGAGGAGCCTCCTTATGGTTCAATGAAAACAGTAGTCAGAGGAGTCTCCTTATGGTTCAATGAAAGCGGTATTCAGAGGAGTCTCCTTATGGTTCAATGAAAATGGTAGTCAGAGGAGCCTCCTTATGGTTCAATGAAAACGGTAGTCAGAGGAGCCTCCTTATGGTTCAATGAAAGCGGTAGTCAGAGGAGTCTCCTTATGGTTCAATGAAAACGGTAGTCAGAGGAGCCTCCTTATGGTTCAATGAAAACGGTAGTCAGAGGAGTCTCCTTATGGTTCAATGAAAACGGTAGTCAGAGGAGCCTCCTTATGGTTCAATGAAAACGGTAGTCAGAGGAGCCTCCTTATGGTTCAATGAAAACGGTAGTCAGAGGAGTCTCCTTATGGTTCAATGAAAACGGTAGTCAGAGGAGTCTACTTGTGTTCAATAAAAACGGTAGTCAGAGGAGTCTCCTTATGGTTCAATGAAAGCGGTAGTCAGAGGAGTCTCCTTATGGTTCAATGAAAACGGTAGTCAGAGGAGTCTCCTTATGGTTCAATGAAAACGGTAGTCAGAGGAGCCTCCTTATGGTTCAATGAAAACGGTAGTCAGAGGAGTCTCCTTATGGTTCAATGAAAACGGTAGTCCGAGGAGTCTCCTTATGGTTCAAGGAAAACGGTAGTCCGAGGAGTCTCCTTATGGTTCAATGAAAACGGTAGTCAGAGGAGTCTCCTTATGGTTCAATGAAAACAGTAGTCAGAGGAGCCTCCTTATGGTTCAATGAAAACAGTAGTCAGAGGAGTCTCCTTATGGTTCAATGAAAGCGGTATTCAGAGGAGTCTCCTTATGGTTAAATGAAAATGGTAGTCAGAGGAGCCTCCTTATGGTTCAATGAAAACGGTAGTCAGAGGAGCCTCCTTATGGTTCAATGAAAGCGGTAGTCAGAGGAGTCTCCTTATGGTTCAATGAAAACGGTAGTCAGAGGAGCCTCCTTATGGTTCAATGAAAACGGTAGTCCGAGGAGTCTCCTTATGGTTCAATGAAAACGGTAGTCAGAGGAGCCTCCTTATGGTTCAATGAAAGCGGTAGTCAGAGGAGTTGGCCTACTGGTATGGAACCAGGCTACACCCTTTTTCTATATCCTTTCACCACATCCAGACTCAGGGAAATCATTTACCAACTTCATCGTTTTTTTATGAGGGGATTGTATTATTTTCTGTCCTATTTCCATAACAGCCAATGAGAATATTACCTTGTCGCTCTATTGGTCCAGTGCTGACATTTACAGTAGTGCTGACATTTACAGTAGTGCTGACATTTACGGTAGTGCTGACATCTGTTTTAAGCACTATGCAGGCACAAAAGAACAAGGACAGCACTTCGGTACAGTAGCCTATAGGCTTTTCTGAAACTCCCTCCCTCCACTGGCTCTGCGAAATGTGTTTATTTCAACACAATGCTTTCCACTGCGCTGGCTGGCTCACGACATCAGGAAGGATTCAATATCCAAAACCGTGATTGTTTCTCAGTGACTATATTCTCAATGATTATTTTATTATTATATTACATTTGGAAAGTATTCAGATCCTCTGACTTTCACCACATATTTTTAACGTAACAGCCTTATTCTAAAATGGATTCAATTGTTTTTTTCCTCATCAATCTACACACAATACCCCACAATGACAAAGCAAAAACAGGTTTGAGATTTTAGCAATAGTATAAATAAATAACTAAATAAAATACAAATATGACATTTACATAAGTATTCAGACCTTTTACTCAGTACTTTGTCGAAGCACCTTTGGCAACGATTACAGCCTCGAATGTTCTTGGGTATGATGCTACAAGCTTGGCATACCTGAATTTGGGGAGTTTCTCCCAATCTTCTCTGTAGATCCTCTCAAGCTCTGTCAGGTTGGATGGGGAGTGTCGCTGTATAGCTATTTTCAGGTCTCTCCAGAGACGTTAGTTCGGTTTCAAGTCCAGGGTCTGGCTGGGCCACTCAAGGTCATTCTGAAACTTGTCCTGAAGCCACTGCTATGTTGTCTTGGCTGTGTGCTTAGGGTTGTTATTCTGTTGGAAGGGTGAACCTTCACCTCAGTCTGAGGTCCTGAATGCTCTGGAGCAGGTTTTCATCTAGGATCTCTCTGTACTTTGCTCTGTTCATCTTTCCCTCGATCTTGACTAGCCTCCCAGTCCCTGCCGCTGAAAAAACATTCCCACAGCATGGTGCTGCCACCACCATGCTTCACGGTAGGGATGGTCTCAGGTTTCCTCCAGATGTGATGCTTCGGCATTCAGGCGAAAGAGTTCAATCTTGGTTTCATCAGACCAGAGAATCTTGTTTCTCATGGTCTGAGAGTCTTTAGATGCCGTTTGGCAAACTCCAAGCGGGATGTCATGAGCCTTCTACTGAGGAGTGGCTTCTGTATGGCCACTCTACCATAATGGCCTGATTGGTGGAGTGCTGCAGAGATGGTTGTCCTTCTGGAAGGTTCTCCCATCTCCACAGAGGAACTTTAGAGCTCTGTCAGAGTGACCATCGGGTTCTTGGTCACCATTGAAGGTCCCCTAGAACACAGTGGCCTCCATCATTCTTAAATGGAAGAAGTTTGGAACCACCAAGGCTCTTCTCCCCCGATTGCTCAGTTTGGCCGGGCAGCCAGCTCTAGGAAGAGTCTTGGTGGTTCCAAACTTCTTCCATTTAAGAATGATGGAGGCCACTGTGTTCTAGGGGACCTTCAATGCTGCAGAAATGCTTTGGTACCCTTCCCCAGATCTGTACCTCGACACAATCCTGTCTCTGAGCTCTACAGACAATTCCTTCGACTTCCTGGCTTGGTTTTTGCTCTGACATGCACTGTCGACTGTGGGACATTATATCGACAGGTGTGTGCCTTTCCAAATCATGTCCAATCAATTTACCACAGGTGGACTCCACTCAAGTTACAGAAACATCTCAAGGAAGGTCAATGGAAACAGGATGCACCTGAGCTAAATTGCAAGTCTCTTAGCAAAGGGTCTGAATAAAAAAAACTTTTCTCTTTGTCATTATGGGGAATTGTGATGTCATTATGGGGAATTGTGATGTCATTATGGGGAATTGTGATGTCATGGGGAATTGTGATGTCATTATAGGGAATTGTGATGTCATTATGGGGAATTGTGATGTCATTATGGGGTATTGTGATGTCATTATGGGGTATTGAGATGTCATTATAGGGTTTGTGTGTAGATTGATGAGGAAAAACATGAATGTAATCAATTTTAGAATAAGGCCTTAACGTAACAAAATGTGGAAAAAGTCAAGAAGTCTAAATACTTTCCGAATGCACTGTATACACATATACACCTGCTAATCTCAGCCTGTTCACTTTCAACAGTTTTCTGCTGTGAGAAATGTACACTGTAGGCAGCCAGAGAACAGGCACTATGCATTTCACTACTACCCACAGCTAAAGCTGCCTACACAGTGCTGCAAAGTCAACCTCCCTCTGTCTGTAGCCCTGCCATCCTCCTACAGGACACAGCAGCATCCTGGAACCCATTCAAAGCAGGTAGAATAGTCATTAATCATACTATTGACCCTCATGAATGTACTTAGCAGGACAGGTAAGTGATTGATCACTGATGTGGAATGATATGGATATAAGGAGATAGAGAGCACGCTATAGAGATGAAGCAGCCGAAGCACTTGTGTGAATCACACACACAGAGTTTATACTACCGGTCAAAAGGTTTAGAACACCTACTCATTCAAGGGTTTTTCTTTATTTTTTAAAACTGTTTTCTACATTGTACAATAATTGTGAAGACATCAAAACTATGATATAACACATATGGAATCATGTAGTAACCAAAAAAGTGTTAAACAAATGAGATTCTTCCAATAGCCACCCTTTGCCTTGATGACAGCTTTGCACACTCTTGGCATTCTCTCAACCAGCTTCACGAGGTAGTCACCTGGAATGCATTTCAATTAACTTAACAGGTGTGCCTTCTTAAAAGGTAATTTGTGGAATTTCTTTCCTTCTTAATGCATTTGAGCCAATCATTTGTGTTGTGACAAGGTAGGGTTGGTTTACAGAAGATAGCCCTATTTGGTATAAGACCAAGTCCATATTATGACAAGAACAGCTCAAATAAGCAAAGAGAAATGACAGTCCATCATTACTTTTAAGACATGAAGGTCAGTCTATCCAGAAAATGTCAAGAACTTTGAAATGTTCTTCAAGTGCAGTTGCAAAAACCATCAGGCGCTATGATGAAACTGGCTCTCATGAGGACCGCCACAGGAAAGGAAGACCCAGAGTTACCTCTGCTGCAGAGGATAAGTTCATTAGAGTTACCAGCCGCAGAAATTGCAGCCCAAATAAATGCTTCACAGAGTTTAAGTAACAGACACATCTCAACATCAACTGTTCAGAGGAGACTGTGTGAATCAGGCCTTCATGGTTGAATTGCTGCAAAGAAACTACTACTAATGGACACCAATAAGAAGAAGAGACTTGATTGGGCCAAGAAACACGAGCAATGGACATTAGACTGGTGGAAATTTGCCCTTTTAGTCCAGAGTCCAAATTGGAGATGTTTGGTTCCAACCGCCGTGTCTTTGTTAGACGCTGTGTGGGTGAACGGATGATCTCTGCATGTTTATTTCCCACTGTAAAGCATGGCGGAGGAGGTGTTATGATGTGGGTGTGCTTTGCTGGTGACACTGTCTGTGATTTATTTAGAATTCAAGGCGCACTTAACCAGCATGGCTACTACAGCATTCTGCAGTGATACGCCATCCCATCAGGTTTGGGCTTAGTGGGACTATCATTTGTTTTTCAACAGGACAATGACCCAACACACCTCCAGGCTGTGTAAAAGGCTATTTGACCAAGAAGGAGAGTGCTGCATCAGATGACCTGGCCTCCACAATCAACCAACTTCAATCAAATTGAGATGGTTTGGGATGAGTCGGAACGTAGAGTGAAGGAAAAGCAGTCAACAAGTGCTCAGCATATGTTGGAACCCCTTCAAGACTGTTGGAAAAGCATTCCAGGTGAAGCTGGTTGAGAGAATGCCAAAGAGTGTGAAAATCTGTCATCAAGGCAAAGCGTGGCTATTTGAAGAATCTCAAATATAAAATATATTTTGATTTGTTTAACACATTTTCCTTGGTTCCTACATGATTCCATATGTGTTATTTCATAGTTTTGATGTCTTCACTATTATTCTACAATGTAGAAAATAGTTTTATGAAAATAAAGAATAACCCTTGAATGAGTAGGTGTTCTAAAACCTTTGACCTGTAGTGTATGTACCCGCGCTTTGGCTAAAGATAATTATGAAGAGGCATACAGTCAATGTCCAGTGTGGTGTGTTGCAGTGATTGAGTGCCCATGTGAAGGGTTACGGTCATCATAATATCTACCCTTAAAGCTCCCTATCTGCCAATGCAGTGCTGCAAAGTCCACTAACCTCTGTCTGCTGCCCATTTTCCTATCATCCTATTGGACAGTATTCTCGGCTGGTTGAATAGCCATTCATCATGGTATTGACCCCCATCAGATGTACATCACCCTTCTGATTGGGTAGAAGAAGGAGATAGAAGACGACAGTGGAAGTCCTGATAGAACTCTTCAGAACAATCAGCTATACACCATTGGCTAAAGATGCATATGACATGGGTTAAAGATGAAGAATCACACAATCAATGTCAAGTCCAATGGGATGCAGTGATTGTGAAGGATGTCCAATGGGATGCAGGGATTGTGAAGGATGTGAAGGATGTCCAATGGGATGCAGTGATTGTGAAGGATGTCCAATGGGATGCAGTGATTGTGAAGGATGTCCAATGGGATGCAGGGATTGTGAAGGATGTGATAATGTCCAATGGGATGCAGGGATTGTGAAGGATGTCCAATGGGATGCAGGTATTGTGAAGGATGTGAAGGATGTCCAATGGGATGCAGTGATTGTGAAGGATGTCCAATGGGATGCAGGGATTGTGAAGGATGTCCAATGGGATGCAGGGATTGTGAAGGATGTGATAGATGTCCAATGGGATGCAGTGATTGTGAAGGATGTGAAGGATGTCCAATGGGGTGCAGGGATTGTGAAGGATGTCCAATGGGATGCAGTGATTGTGAAGGATGTCCAATGGGATGCAGTGATTGTGAAGGATGTGAAGGATGTCCAATGGGATGCAGTGATTGTGAAGGATGTGAAGGATGTCCAATGGGATGCAGGGATTGTGAAGGATGTGAAGGATGTCCAATGGGATGCAGGGATTGTGAAGGATGTCCAATGGGATGCAGGGATTGTGAAGGATGTACAATGGGATGCAGGGATTGTGAAGGATGTCCAATGGGATGCAGTGATTGTGAAGGATGTCCAATGGGATGCAGGGATTGTGAAGGATGTGAAGGATGTCCAATGGGATGCAGGGATTGTGAAGGATGTGAAGGATGTCCAATGGGATGCAGTGATTGTGAAGGATGTCCAATGGGATGCAGGGATTGTGAAGGATGTCCAATGGGATGCAGGGATTGTGAAGGATGTGAATGATGCCCAATGGGATGCAGTGATTGTGAAGGATGTGAATTATGTCCAATGGGATGCAGGGATTGTGAGTGAGTGCACATACAGCAGCATCCTGGAAACTATTGAGAGCAGAGAATAATAGTCTTTAATCAATGTATTGACCCCCATGAAGAAGACGACGTTGGAAATCCTGAGATAGAGATAACAAAGTAGCTGACACACACACACACACACACACACACACAAGAATCACACAGTCAATGCCCAATGTGGTGCAGTGCCTGTGAGTGCAGTGCACATTTGAAGGACGTGGTTCCTTAGGTCCAGACCAGATGGTTAAAACCTCTTGGAGCACCGATCCCTTTAGCGGGATCATTTTCGTCAACATCCGGGGGAATTGCAGAGCGCCAAATTCAAATTAAATTACAAAAAATATTACATTTTCATGAAATCACAAATGCAATATACCAAAACACAGCTTAGCTTGTTGTTAATCCACCTGGCGTGTCAGATTTCAAAAAAGCTTTACGGTGAAAGCAAACCATGCGATTATGCGAGGACAGCTCCCAGCAGACAAAACATTACAAACAGCTAGCAGCAATTATATGCGTATTCTAGAGGTTTTAACAACATTGCCCCTTCCAGATCTCAGCAGGAGAGCAAAGAACCAAATTATTTCCCTGCAAAGTGCTGCTACATAACACAAGGAGCAACAATAGCTACACAGGAAGTTGGCCTGCAACAGAGAGATGTCAGGGAAGGAAATCATTGGATTTACTGTGGAATCAATATTTATCACCATCTGGGATCCTCCATAGATCCTGTTCCAAGTCAAATAAACAGTTTTCTGGTATCTGTTTGGTATGACTTAGTGTCTTGTTGTAGTTGCTCTTGTTGTTGTTGTTGTTGCGCTTGTTGTTGCTCTTGTTGTTGTTGTTGCTCTTGTTGTTGTTGTTGCTCTTGTTGTTGTTGTTGCTCTTGTTGTTGTTGATGTTGTGTGAGTATGAATTATTATGGTCAGTAGTACTTAGCCTTTCTATCTGTCATGGGTCAATGAAGTGGCATTCAAAGTAAAGTTTTGTCTCAGTCCTGGGTGATGTCCAAGTCTTGACCTTGAAGCTAGATATAGAATACAGCTGTCCAAGTCTTGACCTTGAAGCTAGATGTAGAATACATATCTCCTAGTCTTGACCTTGAAGCTAGATGTAGAATACATATCTCCTAGTCTTGACCTTGAAGCTAGATGTAGAATACATATCTCCTAGTCTTGATTTTGAAGCTAGATGTAGAATACATATCTCCTAGTCTTGTCCTTGAAGCTAGATGTAGAATACATATCTCCTAGTCTTGTCCCTGAAGCAAGCTAGATGTAGAATACATATCTCCTAGTCTTGACCTTGAAGCTAGATGTAGAAAACATATCTCCTAGTCTTGATTTTGAAGCTAGATGTAGAATACATATGTCCTAGTCTTGTCCCTGAAGCTAGATGTAGATCACATTATTGCGTCAGCCCCTTGGTGAAAAAAGGGCCTCTTTTCCCTATGGGCCCTGCTCTAAAGTAGTGCACTGTATAGGTAATTGAGGTGTCATTGGGACGTACCCAAGGTTAGACGCAGACAGCCATGTGGAAACTCAGAGAGTACACAACCAGACCAGTACTATAATAGTTGGCCAGTATGTGGTTCAGTGAAACACGTTCCCATGATTCCTTACATTGCCTGAGACCTGCCGGAAGACTTGTGTTAGCTCCCTGAGCTTCAGCCTTTAGCTCGGCGCGCAGCCTCATGGTTGAGACACAGGTTCAAACCCAGTTAGTCACACCAGAAGTTCTGGGGACTCAGAGGAGGATCTTAATTTGATCAGCCTGTTGCAGGATAACTTTCCGGCAATGCAGAAAATGTAAAACGGATGACGCTGGGCCAATTGTGCGCCTCCTCATGGGTCGCCCGGTCACACACGGCTGTGACACAGCCTGGGATTGAACCCAGGTTGGTAGTGACAACTCAAGCACTACAATGGAATGCCTTAGACCACTGCACCACTCGGAAGGCCTATGACTGACCTCTCTATAGAAAGATAAGACTCTCAATAAGACAATAGTGTTGTCCGTTCTGCTCTACGAGTTTGGAAGTTAACTCATATGAATGAATGGAAGTCTGGAGGTAGTTTCGTGCTAACAAATATAAGGGGTTAAATATGTGTCCAAAAAAAACACAAAAATATTTTGTGAGCTTTCTTATATCTCCTAGATATAGGACAGACACTTATTACAAAACCCTCATTCCTTATGATAGATTTTTGGACTGTCTTTTATGCCATTTATGAATGTGTTATTTCATGTGTTTCTATGAGCTATAGTAGTAAAGGCCAAATTCAAGATTTTATCAAATAATTGTTTTATAAATTGTTTTTTTTATAGCTAAAGGGGGCCTAAAATTCTAAATCAAAATAGCTAAATAATTAATGGTATGACCATCTTAAAACAATTCCATTTGTTAGCTTTTCGAGGTTAAAAGGCTTCTGAAGTTTATAATTTCCACTTTGAAGCGGCCAGTGGCCCCAAACAACAGGGATGTGTTTGTAGAGCCGACAGACAGACAGACAGACAGAACCAACCCAGAAAGAGAACAGGGATGTGTTTGTAGAGCCGACAGACAGACAGACAGAACCAACCCAGGAAGAGAACAGAGATGTGTTTGTAGAGCTGACAGACAGACAGACAGACAGACAGACAGACAGACAGACAGACAGAACCAACCAACCCAGGAAGAGAACAGGGATGTGTTTGTAGAGCCGACAGACAGACAGACACCAGGAAGAAAACAGATATGTGTTTGTAGAGCCGACAGACAGACAGACAGACAGAACCAACCCAGGAAGAGAACAGGGATGTGTTTGTAGAGCCGACAGACAGACAGACAGACAGAACCAACCCAGGAAGAGAACAGAGATGTGTTTGTAGAGCCGACAGACAGACAGACACCAGGAAGAGAACAGATATGTGTTTGTAGAGCCGACAGACAGACAGAACCAACCCAGGAAGAGAACAGAGATGTGTTTGAGTTTGAATCAGTGATAGAAGCCATGCCAGCTGTAAAGGCGTGTCCTTATCTAACCACAAGCCTCTGTGACTCAGCATTTAGAAAGCCACAGCCTGGAAAGTGTGTTTTGGGAATAAGGAATAGCCTAAACCTCTGTCTTGGTGATGCTTTCTGCCATGTATCTGTGACCTCACTGTCCTGGTCAAAGAGGAGCCAGACTTACTTATCTACAGTAACTGCAAGGCTCTGTGACTCAGCATTTAGAAAGCCATGGCTAGGATGGGAAATGTATTTTGAGAACAAGGAATGAATCTCAGTCTTCTTGTCATGTGGTTGGTGACGGAGCCACAGGGGAGCTTAGCCCAGTGTGAGCTCACAGTTCAACATATTCAAACAGTGTGGAATTAAGCTGATTGGACTCTAGACTGTATTAAGCCATTTGTGGTTAAAACTGGGACCAGACAGGAGCACATTTCTTAACAGGTCAAAGACTGACAGGTGTCACTCAAGTGCTTAGTAACTTAATATCCATCTGTCACATGCATTACCTGCTTTTAGTCATTTTACAGACACTCTTATCCAGAGCAACTTACAGAAGTGCACGTATACATTTTCACGTACTGGTCCTCTGTGGGAATCGAACCCACAACATTGACGTTGCAAGTGCCATGCTCTACCAACTGAGCCACACGGGACCACACACAGACCCCATTAAGACAACTCAATTTAACAATATGGAAAAACACAGAGAAAAAGACTACACATTTAGAGTATTACCTTCTATTTCAAATCAAATCTAACCAAACTTTATTTGCCACAGGCGCCGAATACAACAAGTGTAGACTTTACCGTAAAATGCTTACTTACAAGCCCTTAACCAACATTGCAGTTGAAGAAGAAGAAAGTGACTATATATAGGTAACAAACAAACAAATAGGGGGGGGGGTCAGTCAATGTAAATTGTCCAGTGGCGATTTGTATGAATTGTTCAGCAGTCTAATGGCTTGGGGGTAGAATCTGTTGAGGAGCCTTTTGGTCCTAGACTTGGAGCTCCGGTACCGCTTGCCGTGCGGTACCAGGGAAAAGAGTCTATAACTTGGGTGACTGGAGTCTCTATTTGTAAGGACATCTTATTTTAGTAATGCTTTATTTCACAGCCCGATGTAAGCTGGTACTTACCTAGTAATGGATGGTAATCTCTCTGTCTCTCTCTCTCTCTCTCTCTCTCTATTTCCTTCTCTCTCTTTCCTTCTTTCCTCCTCTTTCCTCTTCTCTTTCCTTCTCTCTCTTTCCAGGCTCCACACTATTTTTCCTACTGTCATGTGATGCCCTGCTGAGTGATGGACCACCCACCTTGCTGTCCACCTCCCAGCCCTCTCCTCTGTCCGTCATGGACCAAGATGTGGAGGAGCAGCCGGAGAGGATGACCGGTACATTAGAGTAGTGGACCAGGAACCAAAGGGTTGCTGGTTCAAATCCTATGCCCGACAGGGAAATCTATTGGGGGCATAGTCCTAGCATCATCATCCTAGAGCAAGGCATTTAATGTTAGTGTTAGTGTTTGTGGACAATAAAGTAAATAAGTATTCTTCTTCTCTGTAGTTCCAGGCAGCCCCACCACAGTACCAGGCCTAACCTCCCAGGGACAGGAGTCCTCGGGGTTATTCAATGACGACAACAAGCCTCTGCAGTCCTCTGTTCATCTCTGGGATGATGTCAGAGACCAAGTCAACATCACTGGTCTAGACAGGAAGTCCCTCAGAGGTATGTATATGACAGTGGTGTGTCCTTTCTGTCTGACATCAGAGTTCCCCTGCTATATCTTGTCCACTCTTTCGTGAGAAGAGGACAGGGATGATCTTAGAGTAAATATATGGCAGCAGGTAATATGTCCCAAACAGCAGCACTAGATGCTCACCACCACTCACACTATATAAGTTAAGATGATATTGCTGAGATGGGTGTATTTATTCCCAGAACTGTTTATTGTGGTGGGCTGGGTAAAGGCTGGGTAAAGGCTGGGTAACGGCTGGGTAACGGCTGGGTACAGGCTAGATACAGGCTAGATACAGGCTGGGTACAGGCTAGGTACAGGCTGGGTACAGGCTGGGTACAGGCTGGGTACAGGCTGGGTACAGGCTGGGTACAGGCTGGGTACAGACTGGGTACAGGCTGGGTACAGGCTAGATACAGGCTAGATACAGGCTGGGTACAGGCTAGATACAGGCTAGGTACAGGCTGGGTACAGGCTGGGTAAAGGCTGGGTACAGGCTGGGTAAAGTCTAGGTACAGGCTGGGTACAGGCTGGGTACAGGCTGGGTAAAGTCTAGGTACAGGCTGGGTACAGGCTGGGTACAGGCTGGGTACAGGCTGGGTAAAGGCTGGGTACAGGCTGGGTACAGGCTGGGTAAAGGCTGGGTACAGGCTGGGTAAAGGCTGGGTACAGGCTGGGTACAGGCTGGGTAAAGGCTGGGTACAGGCTGGGTACAGGCTGGGTAAAGGCTGGGTACAGGCTGGGTACAGGCTGGGTACAGGCTGGGTAAAGGCTGGGTACAGGCTGGGTACAGGCTGGGTACAGGCTGGGTAAAGGCTGGGTAAAGGCTGGGTACAGGCTGGGTAAAGGCTGGGTACAGGCTGGGTAAAGGCTGGGTACTGCAGAATTATTTTACATTATGTCTGCACTGAGAGAAAGTTGAGTTGAGTATGATTCCTTGAGTTGAGTTGAGTATGATTCCTTGAGTTGAGTTGAGTATGATTCCTTGAGTTGAGTATGATTCCTTGAGTTGAGTTGAGTATGATTCCTTGAGCTGAGTTGAGTTGAGTATGATTCCTTGAGTTGAGTTGAGTTGAGTATGATTCCTTGCATTGCGCAGAAGAACGGGGATGGGGATATGTTTTACTGTGGTACCAGTGTGGCAGACGATTTCTTATAAGCGTCCGGATTAGTCTCCCTGTCCTTGAAAGCGGCAGCTCTAGCCTTTAGCTCGATGCGGATGTTGCCTGTAATCCATGGCTTCTGGTTGGGATATGTACGTACGGTCACCGTGGAGACGACGTCATCGATGCACTTATTGATGAAGCCGATGACTGAGTAATAGTCCTATCAGTCAATAACAGGAGACAGCACCTTAGGCTGCTGCCCTATATACATTGACTTGAAATCACTGGCCACTTTAATAAATGGAACACTAGTCACTTTAATAATGTTTACATACATGTATTACTCATCTCATATGTATTTACTGTATTCTACACTATTCTACTGTATCTTAGTCTATGCCGCTCTGACATTGCTCGTCCATAAATGTATATATTCTTAATTACATTCCTTTACTTATATTTGTGTGTATTGGGTATATGTTGTGAAATTGTTAGATATTACTGCACTGTCGGAGCTAGACACACAAGCATTTCGTTACACCCGCAATAACATCTGCAAAACACGTGTATGTGACCAATAAAAATGGATTTGATTTATGTCCGGGAAATCGGTTCTATATGAACATCATATTTCAGTGTGACTGTATTGGGGGGGGGGGGGGGGGTGCCTCCCAGTCTATTGTAAATCAAGCAACACTAGGGATTGACAGTCTATTTGTGTTGTGGATAATACATGTGTCCCAGTCACACTGACATATTTCACTACACAGAGTTAAGGAGCGTTCATTATAATAAATCATAGGTTAGGACTGTGTGTACTAGTAAATACCAGGTAATCTCTGTACTGTAAAGTCAAGTACTACCATTTCCTCTTGTTCGTCTCAGGTTACAGTCAGACCCTCTCCCAGACCTCCACCTCTCCTACGGAGGAACCCAGACAGGGTAATCACACCTCTCCCTTCAAGGATGCGGTGGAGAGGCAGGAGCGGGAGCTATGGGAGATGGAGAGAGAGTCCAGCGGCCTCCCCCTGGAGGCTGGCTACGGCCAGAACCAGAGCCTGCCTACCACCACCTCCAACACCACCACATCCAACACCACCACATCCAACACCACCACATCCAACACCCCCACCTCCAACACCCCCACCTCCAACACCACCACATCCAACACCACCACATCCAACACCACCACCTCCAACACCACCACCACCCCCACCTCCAACACCCCCACAACCCCTGCTGCTGACCCTCTGGTTCCTGTAGACTCAACCACCTTAGACCCACAATACGTCCCAGTGTACGGGGGTTCACAATCAACTCCTGAAGACACAGTGGAGGTAGAGGTAGCAGATGATGAGGAGGAGGAGGAGGAGAGGGAGAGTTCCACCCCTGAGCCTGATGCCTCCACCTCCAGACCAACCCTCCCAGAGGTTGGTGTCTTCCCCAGCCTTGGGCCTCTCCAGTCGGACAACACCCATACAGAAGACCAGGAGGAGGAGGAGGAAGAGGAAGAGGAGGCAGTGGTCCTTGGAAGACCTAGGAGTGACTCGGGAAGAGCAGGGAGAGGAGGTGACATCTCTCCCCTGACCACAGCCCCCTTGGCGTCTCTGGCGCCAACGGTCGATGTCACGGAGGATTCAGCGGTCCGTCTGGAGGACGAGGAGATGTTCGCTGGGAAGGAGATCCAGGAGAAGGAGAGGAGGCAGGAGGAGGAAAAGAAGCATGATGAGGAGGAGCAGGAGGTCAGGCATGGAGGAAAAGAGCTGTTAACGGAGGCAGAGCTCCTCCGTGGTGCACACTTCTCACAGGAGATACAGCAGGTTCAGTAGTATGTCTAATCTATAATGTAGTAGAGGAGGTGGTTCAGTAGTATGTCTAATCTACAATGTAGTAGAGGAGGTGGTTCAGTAGTATGTCTAATCTATAATGTAGTAGAGGAGGTGGTTCAGTAGTATGTCTAATCTATAATGTAGTAGAGGAGGTGGTTCAGTAGTATGTCTAATCTATAATGTAGTAGTGGAGGTGGTTCAGTAGTATGTCTAATCTATAATGTAGTGGAGGTGGTTCAGTAGTATGTCTAATCTATAATGTAGTAGTGGAGGTGGTTCAGTAGTATGTCTAATCTATAATGTAGTGGAGGAGGTGGTTCAGTAGTATGTCTAATCTATAATGTAGTAGAGGAGGTGGTTCAGTAGTATGTCTAATCTATAATGTAGTAGAGGAGGTGGTTCAGTAGTATGTCTAATCTCTAATGTAGTAGTGGAGGTGGTTCAGTAGTATGTCTAATCTATAATGTAGTAGAGGAGGTGGTTCAGTAGTATGTCTAATCTATAATGTAGTAGAGGAGGTGGTTCAGTAGTATGTCTAATCTATAATGTAGTAGAGGAGGTGGTTCAGTAGTATGTCTAATCTATAATGTAGTAGTGGAGGTGGTTCAGTAGTATGTCTAATCTATAATGTAGTAGAGGAGGTGGTTCAGTAGTATGTCTAAACTATAATGTAGTAGAGGAGGTGGTTCAGTAGTATGTCTAATCTATAATGTAGTAGAGGAGGTGGTTCAGTAGTATGTCTAATCTATAATGTAGTAGAGGAGGTGGTTCAGTAGTATGTCTAATCTATAATGTAGTAGAGGAGGTGGTTCAGTAGTATGTCTAATCTATAATGTAGTAGTGGAGGTGGTTCAGTAGTATGTCTAATCTATAATGTAGTAGAGGAGGTGGTTCAGTAGTATGTCTAATCTATAATGTAGTGGAGGTGGTTCAGTAGTATGTCTAATCTATAATGTAGTAGAGGAGGTGGTTCAGTAGTATGTCTAATCTATAATGTATCTGAGGTGGTTCAGTAGTATGTCTAATCTATAATGTAGTAGAGGAGGTGGTTCAGTAGTATGTCTAATCTATAATGTAGTGGAGGAGGTGGTTCAGTAGTATGTCTAATCTATAATGTAGTAGAGGAGGTGGTTCAGTAGTATGTCTAATCTATAATGTAGTGGAGGAGGTGGTTCAGTAGTATGTCTAATCTATAATGTAGTGGAGGAGGTGGTTCAGTAGTATGTCTAATCTATAATGTAGTAGAGGAGGTGGTTCAGTAGTATGTCTAATCTATAATGTAGTGGAGGAGGTGGTTCAGTAGTATGTCTAATCTATAATGTAGTAGTGGAGGTGGTTCAGTAGTATGTCTAATCTATAATGTAGTAGAGGAGGTGGTTCAGTAGTATGTCTAATCTATAATGTAGTAGAGGAGGTGGTTCAGTAGTATGTCTAATCTATAATGTAGTAGAGGAGGTGGTTCAGTAGTATGTCTAATCTATAATGTAGTAGAGGAGGTGGTTCAGTAGTATGTCTAATCTATAATGTAGTGGAGGAGGTGGTTCAGTAGTATGTCTAATCTATAATGTAGTAGTGGAGGTGGTTCAGTAGTATGTCTAATCTATAATGTAGTAGAGGAGGTGGTTCAGTAGTATGTCTAATCTATAATGTAGTAGAGGAGGTGGTTCAGTAGTATGTCTAATCTATAATGTAGTAGTGGAGGTGGTTCAGTAGTATGTCTAATCTATAATGTAGTGGAGGTGGTTCAGTAGTATGTCTAATCTCTAATGTAGTAGAGGAGGTGGTTCAGTAGTATGTCTAATCTATAATGTAGTAGAGGAGGTGGTTCAGTAGTATGTCTAATCTATAATGTAGTAGTGGAGGTGGTTCAGTAGTATGTCTAATCTATAATGTAGTAGAGGAGGTGGTTCAGTAGTATGTCTAATCTATAATGTATCTGAGGTGGTTCAGTAGTATGTCTAATCTATAATGTAGTAGAGGAGGTGGTTCAGTAGTATGTCTAATCTCTAATGTAGTAGAGGAGGTGGTTCAGTAGTATGTCTAATCTCTAATGTAGTAGAGGAGGTGGTTCAGTAGTATGTCTAATCTCTAATGTAGTAGAGGAGGTGTTTCAGTAGTATGTCTAATCTATAATGTAGTAGAGGAGGTGGTTCAGTAGTATGTCTAATCTCTAATGTAGTAGAGGAGGTGTTTCAGTAGTATGTCTAATCTATAATGTAGTAGAGGAGGTGGTTCAGCAGTATGTCTAATCTCTAATGTAGTAGAGGAGGTGTTTCAGTAGTATGTCTAATCTCTAATGTAGTAGAGGAGGTGGTTCAGTAGTATGTCTAATCTCTAATGTAGTAGAGGAGGTGTTTCAGTAGTATGTCTAATCTATAATGTAGTAGAGGAGGTGGTTCAGTAGTATGTCTAATCTATAATGTAGTGGAGGAGGTGGTTCAGTAGTATGTCTAATCTATAATGTAGTAGAGGAGGTGGTTCAGTAGTATGTCTAATCTTTAATGTAGTAGAGGAGGTGGTTCAGTAAACTATGATCCTATGAGGAGTAGCCTTTCCTTGAAGACTTGTTAGCCCCCTGAGGTAATGACCAAACTTCAGTTTGGCGTTCTTGTGGCACACAGGAGACTGGTTTGAACCCGACCGGTCACACTATGGTACTGTGTATCAATCACTCAGCCCCATATATTTTGAAGTTTTTGATTGGTTTGACAGCCTCTTACTAACTCCCTTTCACCTCCTCTCTTAATGTAACCACCAGGTGATCTGTGTGGACTGGAGCGATCTGGCTGGGAAGGGGTACGTCATCCTCAACATGTCAGACAACGTTGACTGTGTGAGTAACCACAACGTGTCTAGCCACCAGGTGACATCGTAAACATATTTTAGGACCGTAATATTGCAGCACTGTAATTGCTGATGTTTCTTAGAATCATTTGTTGGGATAAGTTCTGATTTTGTAAATGTGTAATTGAATCAACAGGGCATGATGGGATGCCATTCGATGGTATCCTGGTTAAACCAGCCTGAACACTTGTGTGTGTAGCGTACAGTCTGGTCTAACCAGGCTATAGATCCAGACAGCTCCATTGTTGTCCTTCACTGTTAGGCAACCCAGGAGCCCTTTCACTGTGAGGGAACCAGGAGCCCTTTCACTGTGAGGGAACCAGTAGCCCTTTCACTGTGAGGGAACCAGGAGCCCTTTCACTGTGAGGGAACCAGGAGCCCTTTCACTGTGAGGCAACCCAGGAGCCCTTTCACTGTGAGACAACCAGGAGCCCTTTCCCTGTGAGACAACCCATGAGCCCTTTCACTGTGAGACAACCCAGGAGCCCTTTCCCTGTGAGACAACCCATGAGCCCTTTCACTGTGAGACAACCCAGGAGCCCTTTCACTGTGAGACAACCAGGAGCCCTTTCACTGCGAGGAAACACAGGAGCCCTTTCACTGTGAGACAACCCAGGAGCCCTTTCACTGTGAGACAACCAGGAGCCCTTTCACTGTGAGACAACCAGGATCCCTTTCACTGTGAGACAACCAGGAGCCCTTTCACTGCGAGGAAACACATGAGCCCTTTCACTGTGAGACAACCAGGATCCCTTTCACTGTGAGACAACCAGGAGCCCTTTCACTGTGAGACAACCAGGAGCCCTTTCACTGTGAGACAACCAGGATCCCTTTCACTGTGAGACAACCAGGAGCCCTTTCACTGTGAGACAACCCAGGAGCCCTTTCCCTGTGAGACAACCCATGAGCCCTTTCACTGTGAGACAACCCAGGAGCCCTTTCACTGTGAGACAACCAGGAGCCCTTTCACTGTGAGGGAACCAGGAGCCCTTTCACTGTGAGACAACCAGGAGCCCTTTCACTGTGAGACAACCAGGAGCCCTTTCACTGTGAGACAACCAGGAGCCCTTTCACTGTGAGACAACCCAGGAGCCCTTTCACTGTGAGACAACCAGGAGCCCTTTCACTGTGAGGCAACCAGGAGCCCTTTCACTGTGAGACAACCAGGAGCCCTTTCACTGTGAGACAACCAGGATCCCTTTCTTTCCTCTGACAGTCAGTTTACAACATTCTCCTCACCCCCTCCTCTCCACCCTCCACCCTCACCCCCTCCTCTCCCCCCTCACCCTCACCCCCTCCTCTCCACCCTCCACCCTCAACCCCTCATCCCCCTCTCCTCTCCACCCTCATCCCTCTCCTCTCCATCCCCCACCCCCATCCATCTCATCCCCCCTCCTCTCCACCCCCACCCCCCCTCTTCTCCATCCTCTTTTGTCTGTAATATCTTTTTTGTTGTGTCGGACCCCAGTAAGACTAGCTGTTGCCATTGGAGTCGGCTAATGGGGATCCTAATAAATCTAAATCAAATCCTCTCCACCCCCCCCCCCCCCAAATCATCCCTCTCCATCACCCAAGAGTCCCTCCGTCACCATGGAAACAACAGAAAGCCGTGCAATTATAATCAATGTGACCTTTTTGGTTGTCACGCCAACCGCTACAGAGTAATCACAAGTACCCAGCAGGGAGGAAGACAGAAACCCTCCGATCCACAAAACAGCAGCGCATCAAAGGAGCATGATTAGTTCAACGGCATAGTTGGCAGGCAGATTTATTCCGTACAGCATGAGTCATCACCACACAACCTTCTCTCTTTTTTCCCCACAGAATACCATTTTGTATGTTAAACAGTTGCATATTTTGTACGTCTGTTTGTTTCTACCTTGTCCTCTTGTCCTTGTTTCAGCTGGATCCTCTATACAGCTAACTACAGCACAAACCAAATCGATCTGACAACAACCAGGTCACCTGATGCCCCCTTTAGTTTTTTTTCACTGTTAACCTCTGACCTCTCCTGTTGTGTTTTATGTTCAGGATGAGTTCCGTGTGGAGAGTGGAGACCGCCTCTTGGAGCTGCTAGAGACAACCTTCTCTAGGAAGATGAACAGTCCTCAGGGCTCCTGGCTCATCTCTCTCTCTAAACCCACCAGACAGGACCACCAGCTGCTCGTCACGCTGGCCAACGAACACGGTACCAGATACATCAGAGAGCTGGGGCCCAGAGAGCTGGGGCCCACTTTCTCATTGCAGTCAAGCTCTCAAACCTAGGTTTCATAGAAATACTGTGAAATATGTGATCCCGAGCCAAACTTCGTCAAATGACATGAAGATATACACGTAGATGTCTCCAACACTGTATTCTCATGCGGTTGCTCACTCGTGTGCTATTTAGTAACATTTTTTTGTGTGATTTCTGACTGTCTTTTAGGAGTTATTGCCACCAAGGATATGTTGTCAATGTTAGGCGAAATCAGGAGAGGTTTGCACGAGGTAAGATCCTTCTGTTTCTATGTAAGGTTGTAATTGGATCCTTCTGACTTTGTGTAAGGTTGTAAATGGGTCGGCCTGGTCTCCGTCCGAAGTATAAACGGATTCTGGCTGAATGAAACTGAACTGTTCAGTGTGTCTGGTTCCAGATTGGTATCCAGAACTACAGCAGCGCTAACACCTGTCACTCCAGGCCCAGTCAGACTCGTAGTGACTACGGGAAGCTGTTCGTGGTCCTGGTGATCATAGGTTCTGTCTGTGTGGTCATCATCGCGTCTGGTCTCATCTATATCTTCTGGCAGAGACGCCTGCCTAAGATCAAGACTATGGTAGGTGTAGATTTACTGTAGATTTACTTACTGTAGATTTACCGTAGATTTACTTACTGTAGATATACTTACTGTAGATTTACTTACTGTAGATTTACTTACTGTAGATTTACTTACTGTAGATTTACTGTAGATTTACTTACTGTAGATTTACTTACTGTAGATTTACTTACTGTAGATTTACTTACTGTAGATTTACTGTAAAGCACTTTGTGACAATGTTGTTGTAAAAAAAAAAAGAAGGGCTAAATGAATAACATTGAATTGATTGATTAATTGACTGATAAATGGTATTGATTGATTGATTGTTATTATTTGATAAATTATATTGATTGATTGATTTATTGATTGATAAATGGTATTGATTGATTGTTATTATTTGATAAATGGTATTGATTGATTGTTATTATTTGATAAATGGTATTGATTGATTGATTGATTAATTGATAAATGGTATTGATTGATTGATTGTTATTATTTGATAAATTGTATTGATTGATTGATTGTTATTATTTGATAAATGGTATTGATTGATTGATTAATTGATTGATAAATGGTATTGATTGATTGATTGATTAATTGATTGATAAATGGTGATTGATTGATTGATAAATGGTATTGATTGATTGATTAATTCATTAATTGATACATGGTATTGATTGATTGATAAATGGTATTGATTGATTGATTCATTCATTCATTGATAAATGGTATTTATTGATTCATTGATTAATGGTATTGATTGATAGATAAATGGTATTGATTGATAAATGGTATTGATTGATAAATGGTATTGATTGATTGATAAATGGTATTGATTGATTGATTGATAAATGGTATTGATTGATTGATTGATAAATGGTATTGATTGATTCATTGATTGATTAATGGTATTGATTGATTAATAAATGGTGTTGATTCATTGATTGATAAATGGTATTGATTGATTCATTGATTGATAAATGGTATTGATTGATTCATTGATCAATAGCTTTATGACTGTATGGATGAATTATGATGGTGTGGTTGTTACTCTTCAGTTATTTCATTTCTTGTAAATGTATTATTATTGATAAATGGTATTGATTGATTGATTGATTCATTGATTGATAAATGGTATTGATTGATTCATTGATTGATTGACTGTATGGATGAATTATGATGGTGTGGTTGTTACTCTTCAGTTATTTCATTTCTTGTAAATGTATTATTATTGTTTTTCTTTTTAATTATTTCAAATGTTATGTTTTGATTATGTAAAAACTTCTCCTCTTTCTTCTCCTTTCCCTCCCAAGACTCGAGGCGAGGAATTCCATTTTGTGGAGAACGGCTGCCATGACAACCCTACCCTGGATGTGACGAGTGACGGGGGGGGGCAGCCAGAGATACAGGAGAAGAAACATCGCCACGCCAACGGACTGACGGCTGGGTCTGGGGGGGAGGGAGGGAGTAGTGGCTGGCAGGTCCTGGTCAACAAACCTGGAGTGAAGGAAGAGGATAATATGGAAGAGGATACACACCTTTAGTAGAGAGAAGAAGAGTGGAAGAGGATAATATGGAAGAGGATACACACCTTTAGTAGAGAGAAGAAGAGTGGAAGAGGATAATATGGAAGAGGATACACACCTTTAGTAGAGAGAAGAAGAGTGGAAGAGGAGAAGGTAGCCTGGATCCAGATCTGTTTGTGCTGTCTTGCCAACTTCTATGGTCACTGTCACATTTGGCGTGGCAAGACAGCACAAACAGATCTGGGAGTCGGACTAGGCTAGAAAAGAGAACTCAAGATGAAGACGCAAAACATCAGTGTTGTGAAACTTGTGAATGCATCGGCTGTCAAATTATACAGAGCAAAAATATAAACACAACATGTAAAGTGTTGGTCCCATGTTTCATGAGCTGAAATAAAGATCCCAGAAATGTGCCATATGCACAAAAAGCTTATTTTCCTTAAATTTTGTGCACAAATTTGTTTATAGTCTAGTTTATAGTCTATTTCTCCTTTGACAAAGTAATCCATCCACCTGACAGGTGTGGCATATCAAGAAGCTGATTAAACAGCATTAAATCAGCATTAGATCATTAAACAGGTGCAGCTTGTGCTGGGGACAATAAAATGCCACTCTAAACCAGAGCTCTTGCCAGAGAATTGAATGTTCATTTCTCTACCATAAGCCACCGTCAACGTCGTTTTAGAGAATTTGTCAGAATGTCCAATCGGCCTCACAACCGCAGACCGTGTAACCACGCCAGCCCAGGACTTCCACATCTGGCTTCTTCACCTGCGGGATCGTCTGAGACCAGCCTCCCCGGACAGCTGATGAAACTGAGGACTATTTCTGTCTGTAATAAAGCCCTTTTGTGAGGAAAAACTCAATCTTTTTGGCTGGGCCTTGCTCCCCATGGCTGCGCCCCTGCCCAGTCATGTGAAATCCATAGATTAGGGTCTAACGAATTCATTTCAATTGACCGATTTCCTTATATGAACTTGTAACTCAGTAAAATCGTTGAAATTGTTGCATGTTGCATTTATATATATATATATTTTTTGTGTTCAGTACAGAAAGACAAAGTATAGTAATCAGAAGTCACTTAAACAACTTTATTAAAGCTACTTAGACGTTTTATCAATTGGCTATGATTATATGATATGGACTTGATCATCTACTCTGCTTTCTTTTTTTTGTTGTCAACTAAGCATGATTCGCATCTATTACTTAACACTGTACAGCGACAGGGACTTTTCAGAATGAGGAAACATTGATATTGAAGCGAATAGAGACGTTATCCCTCTGTTACGTGCATAAATGTTCGTAGTTGAACTACTGAAGTTATTAGAAATATTGCATTTAGTTTAACATGTTTGAATGCAGAGTTAAACGCATTGTGCTCTTCTTTTATTACGTAAAGTTGGAATGCCATCTCTGTATCTGATCTGTTCACACTGATCGTAGTTCAAAGCCACACGATCATTTGGAAGCATCCGTTATACCCAGCCTCCTTACAATCGAGACTGAGTTTGCCAAATATCTAGCTTGGTTGCCTGATCTGAATGCTTTAGCAAGTCATCTCTGGCTGCTGTGGCACGGTAACAAACAAGGGATTGGCTAAAGCACAATCACCTCTGGTAACCAGGCTGCAAAACAACTGAGGGCTGTCATGGTAACAAACAAGGGATTGGTTAAAGCACAATCCCCTCTGGTAACCAGGCTGCAAAACAACAGAGGCTGGCCATATTTATGATGCTTCCCTTTGATAACCCCCCCCTACAATTTTATAAATATTTATATATATATTCATTTATCATAAGCACAGCGAATAATGTTTTGGGCTCTTTACTGTAGAAGGCATGTAAATATGAATGTAATGTCATGCTGCTAGTATTTCTGCTGAGGCCCTGAATTTAATGACATACTGTGGTTTAAATATATCTTCTCTGCCTTGACAGTATTGTCTCTGCATCAAAATGGTGGGATATGTGTTTTTGTTTTTAGTCCGCAGTCAGCTATAGAGCTCAGATCTTTTTTTTGAGAGAAATCAATAGCACCAAGATGGTTCACATCTCTCATAGCGTACACTGTGCTTAGCCGAGGAGTGTTAGAAACGCTTAAATCCGTAAATACAAGCTAAAAGTAAGTGTGTGTGTGTGTGTGTGTGTGTGTGTGTGTGTGTGTGTGTGTGTGTGTGTGTGTGTGTGAGAGAGAGAGAGAGAAATCATCCCAAAGCATAGTCAAATCTTATGATAAGCTACTAAACACATGGGGTTGGTAGCACCTTAATCGGGGAGGACGGACTCATAGTAATGGCCTGAAAAGAAGAAATGGAACATCAAAAAACACCTGGTGTTTGCCCCCGTTCCGTTTACTCCATTCCAGACATTATGAGCCGCCCTACACCTCTGCAATCTCCTGTGGTACTAAACTAACGCTTTAGTGGAGGGATGGATGGGATTGGATGGAGGAATGGCTGGATGGGAGGAAGAGAGAGTGGGATGGCTGAGGGGAGGGAGGAATGGATGGATGGATGAGAGGGGTGGCTGGAAGGAGAGTGGGATGGCTGATGAGAGGGAGGGAGGGAGGAATAACATCTCCTGTTTTGTTTTATTTTGCGCTAGACAAGCAGATAGCCACAATGTGCTCTTTAAAATCTGTATATATATATATTTTTTTGTGTGTGTTATTGACTTGTTAATTGTTTACTCCATGTGTAACTCTATGTTGTCTGTTCGCACTGCTATGCTTTATCTTGGCCAGGTCGCAGTTGTAAATGAGAACTTGTTCTCAACTAGCCTACCTGGTTAAATAAAGGTGAAATAAAAAAATAAAAAATCTGTATTGGACGGTTGAACTCTCCTGGGTTGTGTTCATTAGGCAACAAACGGAAGAAAACTGACAATCAGGGAAGGACTATTTGGGATCTGGTCCAATAACAAACGTTCGTAAATTATTTTTTTTTACATTGAGTTCCCTAATGAACACGACCCAGGAAAGTTCAAGAGTAGGTTCTGATGTTCCTGATTGGTGGGTCTGAACTCGGTCTCTTTTGTCATTATTAATGGGAAAAATCTCACTTGAAAATGTTTTAGTCCAGGACTAGGCTTGTTGGGAAACCAGCCGTAGGTCTATGTGTGGGCAGCTCCGTAGGTCTGTGTGTGGGCAGCTCCGTAGGTCTGTGTGTGGGCAGCTCCGTAGGTCTGTGTGTGGGCAGCTCCGTCGGTCTGTGTGTGGGCAGTTCCTTGTATTGCTCCTGCGCCGTTGTCTCTATCATATGAGCTGCTCAGTGGTGTTAAAATGTCAGGTTTCTCGTATGTCATTTGCATAAGAATTATCCCCAGGTTCCATTGCTAACACCGAGTGAGAGTCGGCTAGAGAGAAGTTTAGAAGTATACTGTATATGTTATTGATTTTATAAATGTTCATTATTTTGTGTTTAACTTTTTTTTTTAAATTTCATGTTAGTTTACATTTTTCACTGTTTTATGTATCATGTAATGTATGGAAAAAAAATAAACATTTGTGAAATGCTGCTTTGGTAGTACTTATAGTCGGATTGCTTGTAGCCTATATGATATGATAATTATCTACCTCACTTGAGTTGGCAATGTTAACACGTTTCCCATGCCAATAAAGCCCCTTGAATTGAATTAATGAAATTATACAATTGCGCCATCTAGTGTATACTATAGAAATAACCTCCCAATTCTGGAGGTACTTGTGTATATGTGCTTGAATCTGAATATTCTGAATAATATATATTGGGCCAGTCAGCTGGCATCGAGCTATAAGAAACAAATGCCAACAAGGTTCTGTTTGCAGACTTTATTGTCCATTAATTTGGGTGAGTAAACAATAAAAAAAACACTATTGTGATGGCACTAAAATGTGCTATCAAATGCATCACAAACAGATGAATTCAGAATACTTTTTGCATTCGTGTGCAGGCAGTTTTCAGGTTCTGTTTTCAGACGTTACAGTCAAGTTGTCATAATGGCAGTAAGAATGTACATATTTTCCCCATTAATAAAAACGATATCTTCACATCCAATACATTTCAACATTTTTTAAAAACACATCAAGACTCCAAACCAAGTTAAAAAAAAAAAAAAAACATTTTTAGAATCATCCAACAGCAACATCGGCAATAAAGACTGATCCAAAACATTTTATTTTTTACAGCTAATCAGAGCTCAAATACAAATGCAGTTTATTTTACAGTTTAAAGAGACTATAAATCAAATTGTTAAATCTAATCAAAGTAATAATTTTGCACAAATATACCATCTAGACCTGTGAATACAGGAGAATAGTTGTAGATGAGAGCCCTCTCCTCCTCACTGGCTGAAGAGAACTTGTGATGATTCTTCATGGCTGTGAATAGGAGGATGAGTAGGACAACAGAAGATATTAGCCAACTGTGTTTAACCGCTAACATACTCCCACATCTACAGGCCTACTACACTGAATAAAAATGCAACAATTACTGAGTTACAGTTTATATAAAGAAAATCAGTCAATTGAAATACATTAATTAGACCCTAATCCATGGATTTCACATGACTGGGAATACAGATATGCATCCGTTGGGTCACAGATACCTTAAAATTGGTTGGTCCCAGATAGTGTACCTATTAAAAAAAAAACAGTTAGGGGCGTGGATCAGAAAACCAGTCAGTATCTGGTGTGACCACCATTTGCCTCATGCAGTGCAACACAACTCCTTCGCATAGATTTGATCAGGCTGTTGATTGTGGCCTGTAGAATGTTGTCCCACTCCTCTTCAATGGCCGTGCAAAGTTGCTTTACATTGGCGGGAAATGGAACACGCTGTCCTACACGTTGATCCAGAGCATCCCAAACATGCTCAATGGGTGACATGTCTGGTGAGTATGCAGGCCATGGAAGAACTGAGACATTTTCAGCTTCCAGGAATTGCGTACAGATCCTCGCAACATGGGGCCGTGCGTTATCATGCTGAAACATGAGGTGATGGCGGTGGATGAATGGCACGACAATGAGCCTCAGTATCACGTCAACGTATCTCTGTGCATTCAAATTGCCATCGATAAAATACAAAATTGTGTTCGTTGTCCGTAGCTTATGCCTGCCCATACCATAACCCCACCGCCACCATGGGGCACTCTGTTCACAACGTTGACATCAGCAAACCGCTCGCTCACAAACGCCATACAAACCGTCTGCCCGGTACAGTTGAAACTGTGATTTAGCCATGAAGAGCACACTTCTCCAGCGTGCCAGCGGCCATTGAAGGTGAGCATTTGCCCACTGAAGTTGGTGACGACGCCGAACTGCAGTCAGGTCAAGACCCTGGTGAGGATGATTAGCACACAGATGAGCTTTCCTGAGGTGGCGTCGGACAGTTTGTGCAGAAATTATTTGGTTGTGCAAATACCGGATGTGGAGGTCCTGGGCTGGCATGGTTACACGTGGTCTGCGGTTGTGAGGCCGGTTGGACATGCTGCCAAATTCTCTAAAATGATGTTGGAGGTGGCTTATGGTAGAACAATTCACATAAAATGTCTCTGGCAACAGCTCTGGTGGATATTCCCGCAGTCAGCACGCCAAATTGCCACGTTCCATCAAAACTTAAGACATCTTAACACATTGTATTGTGTGACAAAACTGCACATTTTAGAGTGGCCTTTTGTCCACAGCACAAGGTGCACCTGTGCAATGATCATGCTGTTTAAAAATCAGCTTTTTTGACACGCCACACCTGTCAGATGGATGAATTATCTTGGTAAAAGAAGAAATGCTCATTAACAGGGATGTAAACAAATTGTGTGTACAACATATGAGAGAAAAAAAAGCTTCTTGCGTGTGTAGAACATTTCTGGGATCTATATAATAAAAATTAAATTAAAACATGGGACCAATACTTAAGTTAATATTTGTTTTCGGTGTATGTGTAACCAACCATACTGTTGCATTACAATAATACGGAGTTGGCTCAACTCAAACCCACGTCGGACCAGGCTAGTGTCCTATACATACGTGTACAGGGCATTCGGAAAGTATTCAGACTCCTTGACTTTTTCCACGTTTTGTTACTTTACAGCCTTATTCTAAAATTGATTTTTTTTATATTTCCCCCCTCAATCTACACACCCAATAATGACAAAGTGAAAACTGGTTTAGAAATGTTTGCAAATGTATAAAAACAAAAACAGCTTAATTGACATAAGTATTCTGATATTTTGCTATGAGACTCGAAAATGAGCTCAGGTGCATCCTGTTTCCATTGATCATCCTTGAGATGTTTCTACAACTTGGAGTCCACCTGTGGTAAATTCAATTGATTGGACATAATTTGGAAAGGCACACACACCTGTCTATATAAGGTCCCACAGTTGACAGTGCATGTCAGAGCAAAAACCAGGCCATGAGGTCGAAGGAATTGTCCGTAGAGAGAGGATTGTGTCGAGGCACAGATCTGGGGAAAGGTACCAAAACAAGTCTGCAGCATTGAAGGTCCCCAAGAACACAGTGGCCTCCATCATTCTTAAATGGAAGAAGTTTGAAACCACCAAGACCCTTCCTAGAGCTGGCTGCCCGGTCAAACTGAGCAATCGGTGGAGAAAGGTCTTGGTCAGGGAGGTGACCAAGAACCCGATGGTCACTGACTGAGCTCCAGAGCTCCTCTGTGGAGATGGGAGAACCTTCCAGAAGCACAACCATCTCTGCAGCACTCCACCAATCAGGCCATTATGGTAGAGTGGCCAGACGGAAGCCACTCTCCTCAGTAAAAGGCACATGCCAGCCTGCTTGGAGTTTGCCAAAAGTAGCCTAAAGGACTCTCAGACCATAAGAAACAAGATTCTCTGGTCTGATGAAACCAAGAATGAACTCTTTGGCCTGAATACCAAGTGTCACGTCTGGGGGAAATGTGGCACATTCCCTACGGTGAAGCATGGTGGTGGCATCGTCAGGTTGTGGGGATGTTTTTCAGCAGCAGGGACTGGGAGACAGGAAAGATGGAACTGAGAAAAGTACAGAGGGATCCTTGAGGAAAACCTGTTCCAGACCGCTCAGGACCTCAGACTGGGGTGAAGGTTCACCTTCGAACAGGACAACAACACAGCCAAGACAACGTAGGAGCCTCTGAATGTCCTTGAGTGGCCCAGCCAGAGCCCGGACTTGAACATCTCTGGAGAGACCTGAAAATAGCAGAGCTTGAGAGGATCTGCAGAGAAGAATGGCAGAAACTCCCCAAATACAGGTGTGCCAAGCTTGTAGCGTCATACCCAAGAAGACTTGAGGCTGTAATCGCTGCCAAATCAGGTGCTTCAAATCAAATTTTATTTGTCACATACACATGGTTAGCAGATGTTAATGCGAGTGTAGCGAAATGCTTGTGCTTCTAGTTCCGACAATGCAGTAAAAACCAACGAGTAATCTCACCTAACAATTTCACAACTACTACCTTATACACACAAGTGTAAAGGGATAAAGAATATGTACATAAAGATATGAATGAGTGATGGTACAGAACGGCATAGGCAAGATACAGTAGATGATATTGAGTACAGTATATACATATGAGATGAATAATGTAGGGTCTGTAAACATTATATTAAGTGGCATTGTTTAAAGTGGCTAGTGATACATTTTACATACATTTTTCCATTATTGAAAGTGGCTGGAGTTGAGTCAGTATGTTGGCAGCAGCCACTCAATGTTAGTGATGGCTGTTTAACAGTCTGATGGCCTTGAGATAGAAGCTGTTTTTCAGTCTCTCGGTCCCAGCTTTGATGCACCTGTACTGACCTCGCCTTCTGCATGATAGCGGGGTGAACAGGCAGTGGCTCGGGTGGTTGTTGTCCTTGTTGATCTTTATGGCCTTCCTGTGACATCGGGTGGTGTAGGTGTCCTGGAGGGCAGGTAGTTTGCCCCTGGTGATGCGTTGTGCAGACCTCACTACCCTCTGGAGAGCCTTACGGTTGTGGGCGGAGCAGTTGCCGTACCAGGCGGTGATACAGCCCGACAGGATGCTCTCGATTGTGCATCTATAAAAGTTTGAGTGCTTTTGGTGACAAGCCGAATTTCTTCAGCCTCCTGAGGTTGAAGAGGCGCTACTGCGCCTTCTTCACCATGCTGTCTGTGTGGGTGGACCAATCCAGTTTGTCCGTGATGTGAACGTCGAGGAACTTAAAACTTACTACCCTTTCCACTACTGTCCCGTCGATGTAAATAGGGGGTGCTCCCTCTGCTGTTTCCTGAAGTCCACGATCATCTCCTTTGTTTTGTTGAGTGGGAGGTTATTTTCCTGACACCACACTCAGAGGGCCCTCACCTCCTCCCTCTAGGCCGTCTCGTCGTTGTTGGTAACCAAGCCTACCACTGTAGTGTCGTCTGCAAACTTGATGATTGAGTTGGAGGCTTACATGGCCACGCAGTCGTGGGTGAACAGGGAGTACAGGAGAGGGCTCAGAACGCACCCTTGAGGGGCTCCAGTGTTGAGGATCAGCAGGGTGGAGATGTTACCTATCCACATCACCAGGATGTCCAGTACTCAGTTGCACAGGGCGGGGTCGAGACCTAGGCTCTCGAGCTTGATGACGATTTTGGAGGGTACTATGCTGTTAAATGCTGAGCTGTAGTCGATGAACAGCATTCTCACATAGGTATTCCTCTTGTCCAGATGGGTTAGGGCAGTGTGGTTGCGATTGCGTCGTCTGTGGACCTATTTGGGCGGTAAGCAAATTGGAATGGCTCTAGGGTGTCAGGTAGGGTGGACGTGATATGGTCCTTGACTAGTCTCTCAAAGCACTTCATGATGACGGAAGTGAGTGCTACGGGGCGGTAGTCGTTTAGCTCAGTTCCTTAGCTTTCTTGGGAACAGGAACAATGGTGGCCCTCTTGAAGCGTGTGGGAAGAGCAGACTGGGATAAGGATTGATCAAATATGTCCATAAACACACCAGCCAGCTGGTCTGCGCATGCTCTGAGGACGCAGCTGGGGATGCCGTTTGGGCCTGCAGCCTTGCGAGGGTTAACACGTTTAAATGTTTTACTCACGTCGACTGCAGTGAAGGAGAGTCCACAGGTTTTGGTAGCGGGCCGTGTCAGTGATACTGTATTGTCCTCAAAGCGAGCAAAGAAGTTGTTTAGTCTGTCTGGGAGCAAGACATCCTGGTCCACGACGGGGCTGGTTTTCTTTTTGTAATCTGTGATTGACTGTAGACCCTGCCACATACCTTGTGTGTGAGCCGTTGAATTGCGACTCTACTTTGTCTCTATACTGACGCTTAGCTTGTTTGATTGCCTTGCGGAGGGAATAGGTACACTGTATTCGGTCATGTTTCCGGTCACCTTGCCCTGATTAAAAGCAGTGGTTTGCGCTTTCGGTCTCGCGACGACATCACCGATGCACTTGCTAATAAACTCGCTCACCGAATCAGCGTATTCGTCAATGTTGTTGTTGGACGCAATGCGGAACATATCCCAGTCCACGTGATCGAAGCAATCTTGAAGCGTGGAATCAGATCGGTCGGACCAGTGTTGAACAGACCTGAGAGCGGGAGTTTCCTGTTTTAGTCTCTGTCTATAGGCAGGGATTAACAAAATGGAGTCGTGGTAAGCTTTTCCAAAAGGAGGGCGGGGGAGGGCCTTATATGCGTCACGGAAGTTAGAATAACAATTATCCAGGGTTTTGCCAGCCCTGGTAGCACAATCGATATGCTGATAGAATTTAGGGAGTCTTGTTTTCAGATTAGCCTTGTTAAAATCCCCAGCTACAATGAATGCAGCCTCAGTATATGTGGTTTCCATTTTACATAAAGTTTACATAAACTGAAGTTCGTTCAGGGCCATTGATGCGTCTGCTTTGGGGGGAATATATGCGGCTGTGATTATAATCGAAGAGAATTCCCTTGGTAGATAATGCGGTCGACATTTGATTGTGTGGAATTCACACCCCGCCTCCTTAATCATAATCTTTTTTTTTGTTTTTTTTTAAATTTTACCTCTTTTTTCCCCCCAATTTCGTAGTATCCAATTGTGAGTAGCTACTATCTTGTCTCATCGCTACAACTCCCGTACGGGCTCGGGAGAGACGAAGGCTGAATGTCATGCGTCCTCCGATACACAACCCAACCAGCCGCACTCCTTCTTAAAACAGCGCGCATCCAACCCGGAAGCCAGCCACACCAATGTGTCGGAGGAAACACCGTGCACCTGGCCACCTTGGTTAGCGTACACTGCGCCCAGCCCGCCACAGGAGTCGCTGGTGCGCGATGAGACAAGGACACCCCTACCGACCAAGCCCTCCCTAACCCGGGCGACACTAGGCCAATTGTGTGTCGCCCCACGAACCTCCCGGTCGCGGCCGGTTACGGCAGAACCCAGGGACTCTGAAGGCACAGCTGGCGCTGCAGTACAGCGCCCTTAACCACTGCACCACCCGGGAGGCCCTTGGCATACTATTCTTACCAGAAAGATGGCCATCTGTCGGCCCTCACCAGGCCAGCGTTGTACAGTCCAATAACTGTACAGTCCCTCACCAGGCCAGCGTCGTACAGTCCAATAACTGTACAGTCCCTCACCAGGCCAGCATCGTACAGTCCAATAACTGTACAGTCCCTCACCAGGCCAGCCTCGTACAGTCCAATAACTCATATACAGTCCCTCACCAGGCCAGCCTCGTACAGTCCAATAACTCATATACAGTCCCTCACCAGGCCAGCCTCGTACAGTCCAATAACTCATATACAGTCCCTCACCAGGCCAGCCTCGTACAGTCCAATAACTCATCTACAGTCCCTCACCAGGCCAGCCTCGTACAGTCCAATAACTAATCTACCGTCCCTCACCAGGCCAGCGTCGTACAGTCCAATAACTAATCTACCGTCCCTCACCAGGCCAGTGTTGTACAGTCCCTCACCAGGCCAGCGTCGTGCAGTCCAATAACTAATCTACAGTCCCTCACCAGGCCAGCGTTGTACAGTCCCTCACCAAGAAAAGTGGACTAAAATAACTCACCCTCGGAGACAAAGAAGTGTGCTGTGTAGAAGGATGCTCTGACGGAGGCAGCAGAGTGGACCATGCCTGGTTTATCTACCCACTCAAAGGGACTCTTCTCAGGGTGCCACTGGACAGCATAGAATGGATAGTGGTATGCTAGAACAGGAAAACAGACATGAGAACATATATACTAGAACAACTCTAGTATCCAGGTGGGCCATTAGACAGCAGAAAACAGATCAGTCCAGTATCCAGGGACAGTGTGGGCCATTAGACAGCAGAAAACAGATCATTAGTATCCTGGTACAGTGTGGCTGATTAGCACCTGGAGTCTTGTGGACATGACCGATTGATAAAACACACAGAAGTAAATGTATTGTAAAAACATCACCCATGAGTTGAATACGTGTGAATCAACATACCCTGCTTGTGAAGGATTGCACACACACACACACACACACACACACACACATCTGCAGGGATCCCATGGTTACATAATGTTTACCTACAGTAAACAGTCTGTTCAAATACAGTAAAACGTTTGTCCAAGACCAGCTTAACAGATATCAGCTGAAAAGTGATAAGTCCTTCCAGTAACACTGACAACATTTGACTGCCAAATTAACCTTGTGACTAAAGTCCCTCTGGCCATGCTCAGACACCGTACAGTACCTTCCATGGTAGAAACGAACTCTCTCCTGCCGTCTGTGTTGGTGGTCAGAATCTTGTAGAAGCGTTTCAGTTTGACATTCCGGCTGTAGTTCTGGTGACATGAATCATTACATTTAGTTATTTTGGAATGTTCCGGAATTAAAAAATGTTTTATTTTATTTTTTTTAAGTTACATTGATGCTGAGAAATACATACATATTTATATTGCTCTAGTCTAGGAAACAGGAAACTGAAATGTCTACAAAGGAATAGGACAATATATATATTAAAATCAAACTTTGTCACATGCGCCGAATACAACAAGTGTAGACTTTACCTTGAAATACTTACAAGCCCTTAACCAACAGTGCAGTTCAAGAAGAACATATTTACCAAGTAGACTAAAATAAAAAAGTAACACAATAAGAATAACGAGGCTATATACAGGGGGGTAACGGTACCGAATCAGTGTGCGGGGGGGTACAGGCCAGTTGAGGTAATCTGTACATGTAGGTGGGGGCGAAGTGACTGACACACAGGCTAGTTGAGGTAATCTGTACATGGTAACTCTGACACACAGGCCAGTTGAGGTAATCTGTACATGGTAACTCTGACACACAGGCCAGTTGAGGTAATCTGTACATGGTAACTCTGACACACAGGCCAGTTGAGGTAATCTGTACATGGTAACTCTGACACACAGGCCCGTTGAGGTAATCTGTACATGGTAACTCTGACGCACAGGCCAGTTGAGGTAATCTGTACATGGTAACTCTGACACACAGGCCCGTTGAGGTAATCTGTACATGGTAACTCTGACACACAGGCCCGTTGAGGTAATCTGTACATGGTAACTCTGACACACAGGCCCGTTGAGGTAATCTGTACATGGTAACTCTGACACACAGGCCAGTTGAGGTAATCTGTACATGGTAACTCTGACACACAGGCCCGTTGAGGTAATCTGTACATGGTAACTCTGACACACAGGCCAGTTGAGGTAATCTGTACATGGTAACTCTGACACACAGGCCCGTTGAGGTAATCTGTACATGGTAACTCTGACGCACAGGCCAGTTGAGGTAATCTGTACATGGTAACTCTGACACACAGGCCAGTTGAGGTAATCTGTACATGGTAACTCTGACACACAGGCCCGTTGAGGTAATCTGTACATGGTAACTCTGACACACAGGCCAGTTGAGGTAATCTGTACATGGTAACTGACACACAGACATTCAAACAAGTCTTCAGATATTCTCGGAACGAGAAGGTGGTATTACACTTTCAGCTCAGTGTTTTGACAAGATGAATAATTCACATACAGAATAATGCTTGTAGAAAAGACTAGGAAGAAAGCACTGATAAGAACACAATAGTAGGGCTCTGTAGATCGCTGCTCTTCGGTAAAAAAAAGGGGTTCATTGGTCAACAAAAAACGAGGATGACCAAGGCACTCTTCATGTAATACAAATGCCTTTATTTGTATGGCATGTTCAATGTAACAAACTCCTTCGAACGGATGAGTTGTTTGGGCAGCATGGCCTTCACCCTGACGAATACCATGCTGCCCGAAACACAGCGGTCTTTAAATCAATAAATTAACATTTTTTAAAAAGAGCCATTTTAATTCTATAGAATATTGTTTGTTCAAACACTATGTGGTCACTTCTGTACTCTTTGCTTTCCTAAGAACAAGTCTATCAGTCCTAAAAACAAGTCAGCCAGCAGTCAGACAGTACCAGAGACATATTCATGTGTGTTTACTGACGTCATCAGACAGTACCTGTAGCGACAGACTCCAGCTGTGGAAGTTGGAGGTGATGTTGTCCTCGGACAGAGACTGTAGCAGGCTACCGGGGAAGGTCTTGAACAGACGGCTGTTCTGTGAAGCTGTGGTAAACAAAGGTAACTCAAATATTAAAAGCTTGAATCCTTAGTTGCTCCATACATTTTATATATATACCCATTGATTCTTGAAGAACATAAAATGCCTGTCGTACCCAATCAGAACCCAAAATATACACCTTTTTTATTCTTCTAACGTTTGTAAAACAATGTGAATGTAAACAATGTATAGCCTCAACACATGATAAATCTATACTATATCATGGATGGTCAGTCCTTGCATCCATAGCGCTGGCTGTGAATCTGAGAGTGGTTACATTTCTCCAGGTACATCCCTTCACTGTTTTGGCCTCTGGGGTTATTATGTCAACTGTAGATTCTAGTTTTAAAAAAAAGGTCAAAAATGGATTGTCAAGATCAGTTTCTTTTGGTCCAGGGAACGTTTTTTCTCCCTGGCATTTAGTCAAGCAATGGCAAACGTGATGTTTTTCTTTCTATTTGCTGCCCAAATGAACACAGCCCTGTACTCCTATGGAGGGGAAACTTGGTCTGTGCAGTGTACAAGGCACAATATCAATATTCATAGACAAACACAGGCCTTCACTCCTGAAGTCTACAGAAACGTGGTGTTGTCTCTGACCTGGGGTGAATGTGAGAGGCAGGGCCACAGCCTTGGTGTCTGTTAGAGTCAGGAGGTTCTTGTTGCTGGTCAGTACGGTCATCTGCTGAAGACCTTGGCACGTACCCCAAATAGGGAAGTAATCGGACGCATCGTTGGCCTGCATGGAGAGAGGAAGACAACGACGACAAGAGGACCACGAATCAACCGGACGTTCTGCCCAACAGGTGGAAGCAATCTAATGGACACTCCACCACTACACTGTTTATAGAAAGGTCAAGGGTCAAGGGAGCAGTCTTAAACTGAAACAAACAGAATACTCAACATTTAAAACTGTTATATAAGTTACTGAAAACAATTTCAAAAACAGCCATCGTCAATCAGGGATAAAAACCTAATTGGATTTTGGTGGGTACGGAACTGATACATTTATTATATTATGTACCTTGATGGCCAGATCATAGAAGATCTTTGACAATCGACTGAACTGGGACGTCTCCAGATCTACGTCCCCTCCTGGTAGCAGCAACCTAAAACAACCAATCAGAATCAACCAATCAGAATCATTCATCATTTTTTTTTTAGAACCTTTATTTAACTAGGCAAGTCAGTTAAGAACAAATTCTTATTTTCAATGACGGCCTAGGAACAGTGGGTTAACTGCCTGTTCAGGAGCAGAACGACAGATTTGTACCTTGTCAGCTCGGGGGTTTGAACTTGCAACCCTGCCGCCTCAAATCGCCTATAGTCCCTGGCGTTTTAATTATCCGAATGAAGGCATCTCTTTACAGTAAACATAATAAGCGAGCAATAATTTCACTCACCCGTTTATGGAGTGAAATATCTTCTCATATTCTTCATCTGTTTGGTGTATTCTTATGGGAACAACTCGGGCTCCGGCACTCTCCAGGTACTTCACATAGGAAGCAGCGATGTAGGAGGATCCCTGAGCATGAGGGTCTCCTACTATGTTCTCCTGGGCCAGGACACCTGAAATAACAATACACTTTCCATTAAAAAACTACAACAAGACTAGCATAATGTCTAGGTGGGTGTAGTTGTACATCAAGTTGCCTCGGCTACAGAAACAGGGGATAGGCTCCTGTTTCTTGGACAAGGCCCAATTCCAAATAGCAAAAAAAAAAAAAAAACAGCAACAAACCCTCCACTTGGTTTGCATTAAAGCTGATGGATAGGGTTAAAGGTTACTGTGAAGACAGGTGTGGTTAATATATACAGCCATCATCATCATCATCATCATCTCACAGATTCATTGTTCGTCTTATCTCTCTCTCTCAACAACGTCTATGGGCGATTTCAACAGACTATTTTGCTACTTAGCCTATATACACCTGAGGCATTTCTAAATAACCTGCTTTTTAGAAGGCGAAATATTGAGCAGCCGGTCTATAACTCTGCAATGGCTACATGAGGATTAACGTTGATCAGTGAAAAGTTATAAAACATATATTTGATATTTATCAAATCTATACAATCAAGATGACATTCTGAAGTGAGTTTCTCTTGTTTCACTTCCTAGAAAATTGACAATTTCGTGTTGGAAATTGGTAGGCTCCAATGATGGTCCCAGAACATTCTAGAATAACACATTACCAGCAGCAGCATATAAGGAACATTCCAGATACACTCATACATACAAATTCACCCAATAGATTGATTCGGAAGGGCTTACCGATGATGGGTCTGTAATTTAGATGGTCACTACAAACCACCAGCAGAGGCACACCGCAAAGGCAAGCGGCCAACACCGCAAGAACCGCAAACGGAGGACTCATTCCCCTCGGGTAGCTTACATAAAATAAAAATGCTAAAATTGGCAGACACTAGTTCTCCTGCTTAAATGATCAGCAGCGCGGTATGTGATGATGGTACCAGTGAGAACGAGGAGGCTGTAGTCTACTGCAGTTATGTGACGCGTAATCCCCGGACTCTACAGTGAAGCCTATAGATTCTCTCACGCGTGGCGGGGGACGCGTGAAAAAAAAAAGCCGTATATCGGTTTCAGTCACGTGTGCAATTATGAAAACTCACCGAATGACATGTGGACGTGCGACACATTTCAACCAGGCTATAACGCAAAAGGCAACACTATGCTATTGCAGTGGCGTGTATTCATGGATGCCAAGGGAAGCCAGACTTCCATTGATCAAGAAAAACAAAAACATAAAATAATTACAAGAGGATGAATGTATCACACTAGAGAAAGCCCCGAACGAGCGAAACAGCGCCCCCTCTGTCTCTGTATGTGTAGCCCATCTATCTGACTGCAGTCTTGTGAAAAAGAGTGATTTTGTTGCCGCCCATAGCATTGAATGCAAGCGAAGCCACATAGCATTTTGGCCTCCCTTGATGAAAAAAAATATATACAATAACAGCCAATCAGCGGTGAGCTAAACTGAGCAAGCTGAACTGTAAATGATCCTGGTCCACCCCCTAAAAAATGCAAAGGGAAGCCAGTTTGGATTTGGCTTCAATCTAATCACATCACATGAAACCAAACGTCATTGCCAGAAGAAAATTTGAATTGCTGCATCTCGAACTTGTGGTTTTACTTAATTATCCGTACTGGCCTATGATTATATTGGTGAATCGGATCCAACCATAAATTCATACATTGTGCCCCTGGCCTAAGAGGATGGAACATCACAATTATCACAACACATAGGTTCCCCCCCCCCCCCCTGGCTTGGCTTCCCCAGTGATTTTACCCATACACCACTACTGTTATGACAATCGGCATTCATGAATTCAACATGATTGACATTTGTAGGTGTCACACTTATGGTGGGAAAATGACAAACTGTGTTATACACATACGCAGGTATAAAGCCATTATACATTTCCACTGTCTGTTTCTGTCATGTATGAAGAAGCTAGTGTTTTTTCACTCTTGTCTTTGTGTAATTTAGTCACGCGACCAAAGACAAAGGGCCGTCTGAGCGTGACCACAGTTTTTGGTCCATCCTGTCCTTTTCGTTTCTTTCAAGGGCACAGCTATGTGGAGATATGAAGATCAGAGGCTAGTTTGAGCAGCAGCAGCTAGATAGTAACAAAACTGTTGATATCACTTGTTTTGAATGCTATGTTGATATCCCTTGTTTTGTATGCTATGTTGATATCCCTTGTTTTGTATGCTATGTTGATATCACTTGTTTTGAATGCTATGTTTGCGGCAGGTAGCCTAGTGGTTAGAGCCAGTAACTGAAAGGTTGTTGGATCAAATCCCCGAGCTGACAATGTAAAAATCTGTCATTCTGCCCCTGAACAAGGCACTGTTCCCCGGTAGGCTGTCATTGTAAATAAGAATTTGTTCTTAACTGACTTGCCTAGTTAAATAAAGGTTACATGTACCCACCATGACCTCACACACCGGCTAAACTGCCACGTAGACAAACGAGGTTGTACCTACCTATAAAAGCTGAGACCCAACTCTTGTTCGTTGAGCCTTAACTCTGCACCATGGAGGGATTTTTAATTGCTCCAGATTTGCAAATTTTATAATATAATTGTTGTTCGAAGAATCTACAGTCTCTCTTTCTTTCTGGTTAGAATTTCCATGACAATCTGTAACTGCATCTCGTGTGTCCTCCTGCTTCTGTGAACAAATCGAACATACCTTTTTCCGCAAGGAATCCTGGGAAATGAGTTATTGCGAGAATGGAGAGCTCTTTTATTATATCTCAGTGATGGAGTGGCCAGAGACAGCCAGACTAGTAAATTGGGCCGAGGAACAGTAGAGGTGCATGTGTAAAATCACTGGGGAAGCCAGGAAACAAAATTGCTTTATTACAACCTATGTGTTGTGATAATTTTGTTGTTTGCTCTATAACCTGTTAGTTCATATGCCTTGCCACCGTGATATATACAGTGCATTTAGAAACATTTCAGAACTCTTGACTTTTTCCACATTTTGTTACATCACATCCTTATCCTAAAATTGAAACAATTGTTTTTTTCCACCTCATCAATCTACACACAATACCCCATAATGACATCACATGACATAGCAAAAACAAGTTTTTAGAAATGTTTGCAAATATCAAATTTTCATAAGTATTCAGACCCTTTACTTGTTGAAGCACCTTTAGCAGCGATTACAGCCTCAAGTCTTATTGGGTGTGACGCTACAAGCTTGGCACACCTGTATTTGGGGAGTTTCTCCCATTCTTCTCTGCAGATCCTCTCAAGCTTTGTCAGGTCGGATGAGGAGCGTCGCTGCACAGGTATTTTCTCTGGTCTCTCCAGAGATGTTCAATCGGGTTCAAGTCCGGGCTGTGGCGGGGCCACTGAAGGACATTCAGAGACATGTCCTGAAGCCACTCCTGAGTTGTCTTGACTGTGTGTTTATGGTCATTGTCCTGTTGGAAGGTGATCATTTGCCCCAGTCTGAGGTTCTGAATGCTCTGGAGCAGGTTTTCATCAAGGATCTCTCTGTCCTTTTCTCTGTTAATCTTTCCCTCAATCCTGTCTAGTCTCCCAGTCCCTGCTGCTGAAAAACATCTCCACAGCATGATGCTGCCACCACCATGCTTCACCGTAGGGATGGTGCCAGGTTTCTTCCTGACGTGATGTTTGGCATTCAGGTGAACAAGTTCAATCTTGCTTTCATCAAACCTGAGAATCTTGTATCTCATGGTCTGAGAATCTTTAGGTGCCTTTTGGCAAACTCCAAGAGGGCTGTCGTGTGCCTTTTACTGAGGAGTGGCTTCCGTCTTGCCACTCTACCATAAAGGCCTGATTGGTGGAGTGCTGCAGAGATGGTTGTCCTTCTGGAAGGTTCTCCTATCTCCACATAGGAACTCTGGAGCTCTGTCAGAGTGACCATCAGGTTCTTGGTCACCTCCCTGACCAAGGCCCTTCTCCCCCGATTGCTCAGTTTGGCCGGGCGGCCAGCTCTAGGAGTCTTGGTGGTTCCAAACCTCATCCATTTAAGAATGATGTAAGCCACTGTGTTCTTGGGGACTTTCAATGCTGCAGAATTTGTTTGTTACCCATCTGTGCCTTGACACAATCGACACAGACCTCATGGCTTGGTTTTTGCTCTAACATTCTGTTTTTAACTTTTAATAAATGTACTAAAATGACTAAAACAGCCTTTTTTTTGTATTGTCATTGGGAGGAGGTATGTGTGTAGATTGATAAGGGAAAAAATAAATTGAATCAATTTTACAATAAGTCTGTAACATAACAAAATGTGGAAAAGGTCAAAGGGTCTGAATACTTTCAGAATGTACTGTAGGCCTAAAGGCCGAGACAATAAGAAGACACAGTGGCAGAATAAATTCAACCACACTTTTGTTTCATCACAAAACCGGAGAGCAACATCTGTCCCGTGGAGTCCACAAAGCATTATGCATGTAAGAAATGTTACATGTGTTATTTTTTTATTTAACTAGGCAAGTCAGTTAAGAACAAATTCTTATTTACAATGACGGCCTACCAAAAGGCAAAAGGCCTCCGGCGTGGACGGATATATATATATATATATATATATATATATATATATATATATATATATATATATATATATATATATATTTAATCCCAGTCCTCGTCCACGCAGGAGGCCTTTTGCCTTTTGGTAGGCCGTCATTGTAAATAAGAATTTGTTCTTATATATATAAATATATATAAATATAGGACAAAACACACATCATGACAAGAGAGACAACACAACACTACATAAAGAGAGACCTTAGACAACAACATAGCAAGGCAGCAACACATGACAACACAGCATGGTAGCAACACAACATAAAAACAACATGGTAGTAACACAACATGGTAGCAGCACAAAACATGGTACAAACATTATTGGGCACAGTCAACAGCACAAAGGTCAAGAGGTAGAGACAACAATACATCACGCAAAGCAGTCACAACTGTCAGTAAGAGTGTCCATGAAGAGATGGAGATAAAACCGTCCAGTTTGAGTGTTTGTTGCAGCTCGTTCCAGTCGCTAATTGCAACGAACTGAAAAGACGAGCAACCCAGGGATGTGTGTGCTTTGGGGACCTTTAACAGAATGTGACTGGCAGAACGGGTGTTGTATGTGGAGGATGAGGGCTGCAGTAGATATCTCATATAGGGTGGAGTGAGGCCTAAGAGGGTTTTATATATAAGTATCAACCAGTGAGTCTTGCGGCAGGTACACAGAGATGACCAGTTTACAGAGGAGTATAGAGTGCAGTGATGTGTCCTACAAGGAGCATTGGTGGCAAATCTGATGGCCGAATGGTAAAGAACATCTAGCCGCTAGAGAGCACCCTTATCTGCCGATCTATAAATTACATCTCCGTAATCTAACATGGGGTAGGATGGTAATCTTATCAGGGTTAGTTTGGCAGCTGAGGTCTCTCTTTGAGAGAGGTAGTTAGCAAACCAGGCCAAAGACCCCTCAGAGACACCAATACTCCTTAGCCGGCCCACAGGAATGGAATGGTCTACCGTATCGAAGGCTTTGACCAAGTCAATAAAAATAGCAGCACAACATTGCTTAGAATCAAGGGCAATGGTGACATCATTGAGGACCTTTAAGGTTGCAGTGACACATCCATATCCACATCCGGAAAACAAATTGTATACCAGAGAGAATACTATAGACATCAAGAAAGCCAGTCAGTTGATTATTGACAAGTTTTAGGGCTATGACAGTTAGTATCAGCTTGATCTCCCCCTTGATTTAAAGGATGAACAGTGGATGCCTTCCAAGCAATGAGAACCACCCCAGAAAGGAGAGACAGGTTAAAAAGTTTGGAGATAGACTTGGTGATGATAGGGGCTGCAACCTTAAAGACGAAAGGGTCTAAACCATCTGACCCAGATGTTTTTTTTGGGGTCAAGTTTCAGGAGCTCATTTAGCACCTCGGACTCAGTGACTGCCTGCAGGGAGACATTTTGTAGTGGGGCAGGGGAAAAAGAGGGAGAAGCAACGGGGATAGTCGCATTAGAAGGGGTGGGAGATGAGGAAATGTTGGATGGGCAAGGAGACATGGCTGAGTTAAATAGGAATCCTGACTTAATGAAGTGGTGATTAAAGAGCTCAGCCATGTGCTTCTTGTCAGAAACAAACACATCCTCAACTTTAACTTTAAAGGAAGAGAACTTCCAGAACTTCTTGGGGTTAGACCCACAGAGAGAGAACTGCATCTTTAAGTAACTAACTTTGGCCTTCCGGATAGCCTGAGTGCACTTATTTCTCATTTGCCTGAACGAGAGACAGTCAGCCTGAGTATGCTGGTGCCGAGCCTTTCACCAAATGGAATTCTCGAGGTGGTGTAACTCTGCAAGATCACGGTCGAACCAGGGGCTGAACCTGTTTTTAATTCTCATTTTCTTTATGGGTGCGTGTTTGTTAACAATACCACTGAAAATATCAAAAAAGAAGGTCCAAGCGTCTTCGACAGAGCTGATTCTATATAATTTTACAGAGGAGATGAAGGAAGGCTTGCTCATTAAAGTTTTTTAGCAAGCGTCTATGACATATCAGGACAGGTCATTTCACTGAGCAGCCGTTACAAACACAGTAAACACTGTAAAACAGTGATCATTAAGGTCATTACAGAAAACACCAGACTGATACCTATCAGGATTATTTGTGAGGATAACATCGGGTAGGGTAGCCTTTTCTGGGTGTTTGGAGTCATACCTTGTGGGATTGGTAATAATCTGAGAAAGATTTAGGAAGTCCCATTGCTTTAGGACTTGGTCAGGTGGTTTAAGCATGTCCCAGTTTAGGTCAGCTAGCAGGACAAATTCAGACTTAGTGTAAGGGGCCAGGAGAGAGCTTAGGGCAGGTAGGGTACAGGCCGGTGCTGATGGAGGACGATAGCACCCAGCAACAGTCAACAAAGAGCTATTTGAAAGTTTAATACTTAAAACCAGCAAATCAAATTGTTTGGGATAGACTTGGTGTAGACAACCGAGCACTGAAGGTGATCCTTGGTAAAGATTGCCACTCCTCCACCTTTGGAAGTTCTGTCTTGACGAAAAAGGTTATAACCAGAACGGTTAACATCAGTGTTCAGAATACTCTTTCTTAACCATGACTAAGTAATAACATAACCTTCTGGATTGGAGCTGTGAACCCACACTTTCAATTGATCCATTTGAGGTAATAAGCTTCTAGTGCTAACGTGCAGAAAACTCAGGCTTTTATGAGAGCAGAAATCAGTATTGGGGCTAGCAACAGGAGATGGGCTGTACATGCACAATTCCATTATTTTTTAAATTTAACCTTTATTTAACTAGGCAAGTCAGGTAAGAACAAATTCTTATTTACAATGACTGCCTAGGAACAGTGGGTTAACTGCCTGTTCAGGGGCAGAACGACAGATTTGTACCTTGTCAGCTCGGGGATTTGATCTAGCAACCTTTGGTTACTGGTCCAACGCCCCATATCATATATCATCAGCAGTAATACAATCAGGGCACGGCAGAGGACAGGGAGAGCTCTGCAGTGTTGATTTTCTATGACAATTGAATGTGCATCAGATGGTAACAATATCATATTGTACAGAAATTTCATCAGGTAACATGAATACAAAGTTGGCGAGAGCTGGTTAGAATAGGATGGGAGGCTAAGAGACTGTGTAACCAATAGAGAGAGTCGTGAGTGTGAAAACAAACATTGTCTGTCCCATAGTTGGGTAAACAAGCAAGTTCGTAGTCAACAAAGCACCTAGGAGTCATGGGGCAAATAGCATAAAGCACAAGAAAAAAAAGAAAACGACTTGGGGCCATTGTAAGTTCAAAGAATAACTCGCCCCAACAAGATACCTTGAACGAGTAGCTCTCTATGAGTCCAGTTAGCTAAAAAAAGTTGGAGATTTAAAAAAAAAAAAAAATAGTAGGCCTATACTAGTGAATTGAAGTGTTTCTGAGTAAGATCACATAATAAGCTTCACAAGTTAATTAGCCTACATAAAACTCTGATCAGTCCAAAGTCTTCGGTGTGTGTGCGGGTATACGCTGGAGGCAAGAAAAAGCCTGGGAGTGAGGGGGGAGTTGGGCAGGTATACCTGTACCAGACAGGGGGAGACAGGCCAGGGCAGACGGGGAACAGATCGCCGGGTGGGATCCAAGCAGCAGAGCAGCAGGCAACAGGATACTTTGGGATTTTGGCAATGAGGCCGTTTATCTAATTCCCCAGAGTCAGATGAACTTGTGGAAAATATTATGTTTCTGCATGCTGTTTGAAGGAAATTGCTAACTAGCGCTCGCGCAATTGTTAATTAGCGTTAGCACAATGAAGGAAGTTAAAGGTAGTTTCACAAACCAATGCTAACTAGCATTAGTACAATGACTGGAAGTCTATGGGTATCTGCTCTCGTGAAACTAACTCTAACTTCCTTCATAATGTACACAGACACATACAAATGGTATGAGTTCATCTGACTCTGGGGAAGGAGATAAACGGCTAATTGTCAAAATCCAGAAGACCACATGGAGAATTCATTATATTCAGCATTTTGACAGGTTCCTCCGGGCACTATAAAATACTAAACCGGCTTTCAAAATGCAATATTGGTGCACAATTTCTACTTAAATGTCCACGGACCACTCCCACATTCTCAAAAATAGAAATATTGTTTAATTATTCAAACTTTTGATGTCCATGGGTCTCTGTGTTCCACAGTTTACATTCCAAACTCGAACACTACAGAGCATAGAGGCAGCGTATTTTATGACCGACCATAAAACAGTTGACTTCCCGCTCTCTCCCTTCGACGAGAGCGAGCACACTGTAGAGAGGACCCACTGTAACCTGGTCCTGGTCCTTCAGATCTTCACAGGAGAGTCATGACATTCCCCCTCTACGAGAGAGACAGAGAGAGAGAGAGAGAGAGAGAGAGAGAGAGAGAGCGAGCACACTGTAGAGAGGACCCACTGTAACCTGATGCTTCAGATCGTCACAGGAGAAAAACATGTTGTCTCATCCTACTTGTAGAGAAACGCCAATTCCATCCTTCTCTTTTTCATGTTGCCGAAACGGTCTATGACTGTCAAAAACTAAACACTTTTAGTTTTTCTATCCTAGGCTACCTGGCTAAAATGCTTGCTCGCAAGGCTAACTTACTTTCATGTGCAAAGATTAGCCAGCTAGTTAACATTAGCCTACTACATCTAGCTTCATATTGAAATTCCATCCTCTCAGGCCAGAGGCACAATGTATGAATTTAAGGTTGATTCAGATTCGCCATTATAATCATTGGCCAGTAAGGCATATTAATTGAACGTCCAAATCCCTATCTCTGTCCATGGCTAATGTCACGCTCGTCTGAAGAAGAAGGAGGAGGAGGAGTGGACCAAAGCGCAGCGTGGTACGTGTTCATGATTATTTATTCAAACTGAACACTGAAACAAAATAACAAAGTGGAACAAAACAAAACAGTCCTGTCTTGTGCAGACACACAAAACAGAAAACAACTACCCACAAAACACAGGTGGGAAAAAGCTGCCTAAGTATGATTCTCAATCAGAGACAACGATAGACAGCGACGGCAAATTTAGGAAATTTAGCTAGCTAGTCACCAGAGGATAGAAACACAAATGAGATGCAACAATTCAAGTTCTGTAAACAACCCTCCAGACGAGCTTCAATGCCATACAACTCTCCTTCCGTGGCCTCCAATTGCTCTTAAATACAAGTAAAACTAAATGCATGCTCTTCAACCAATCGCTGCCTGCACCTGCCCGCCCGTCCAACATCACTACTCTGGAGGGTTCTGACTTAGAATATGTGGACAACTACAAATACCTAGGTGTCTGGTTAGACTGTAAAGACTGGTTAGACTGTTAGACTCTCCTTCCAGACTCACATCAAACATCTCCAATCCAAAGTTAAATCTAGAATTGGCTTCCTATTTCGCAACAAAGCATCCTTCACTCATGCTGCCAAACATACCCTTGTAAAACTGACCATCCTACCGATTCGGCGATGTCATTTACAAAATAGCCTCCAATACCCTACTCAATAAATTGGATGCAGTCTATCACAGTGCCATCTGTTTTGTCACCAAAGCCCCATATACTACCCACCACAGCGACCTGTACGCTCTCGTTGGCTGGCCCTCGCTTCATACTCGTTGCCAAACCCACTGGCTCCAGGTCATCTACAAGACCCTACTAGGTAAAGTCCCCCCTTATCTCAGCTCGCTGGTCACCATAGCATCTCCCACCTGTAGCACGCGCTTTAGCAGGTATATCTCTCTGGTCACCCCCAAAACCAATTCTTTCTTTGGCCGCCTCTCCTTCCAGTTCTCTGCTGCCAATGACTGGAACGAACTACAAAAATCTCTGAATCTGGAAATCTCCCTCACTAACTACAGTGTTACAAGCTGCCTCTGGAAGCAACTTCAACTCGGGATCTGTTCATTGGGAGCTTCATGAAATGGTTTTCCATGGCCGAACAGCCACACACAAGCCTAAGATCACCATGCACAATGCCAAGCGTCGGCTGGAGTGGTGTAAAGCTTGCCGCCATTGGACTCTGGAGCAGTGGAAACGTGTTCTCGGGTGTGATGAATCACGCTTCAGCATCTGATGGACTAATCTGGGTTTGGAGGATGCCAGGAGAACGCTACCTGCCCCAGTGCATAGAGAATCTTTTGCTAACTAGTTTTGGTGGAGGAGGAATAATGGTCTTGGGCTGCTTTTTATAGTTAGAGCTAAGCCCCTTAGTTCTAGTGAAGGGAAATCTGAACGCTACAGCATACATGAGAGATGATTCTGTGCTTCCAACTTTGTGGCAACAGTTTGGGGAAGGCCCTTTCCTGTTTCAGTATGGCAATGCACAAGGTGAGGTCCATTCAGAAATGGTTTGTCGAGATCAGTGTGGAAGAACTTGACATGCCTGCACAGAGCCCTGACCTCAACCCAATCAAACACCTTTTTGATGAATTGGAACGCCGACTGCGAGCCACGCCTAATCGCGAGCCACAACATCAGTGCCAGACCTCACTAATGCTCGTGGCTGAATAGAAGCAGATCCCCTGCAGCAAGCCTTCTCAGAAGAGTGGAGGCTTTTATAAACTCAGCAAAAAAAAGATACTCTCACTGTCAACTGCATTTATTTTCAGAAAACTTAACATGTGTAAATATTTGTTTGAACACAACATTATTCAACTGAGACATAAACAGAATAAGTTTCACAGACATGTGACTTACAGAAATGGAATAATGTGTCCCTGAACAAAAGGGAGAATCAAATCAAAAGTAACAGTCAGTATCTGGTGTGGCCACCAGCTGCATTAAATACTGCAGTGCATCTCCTCCTCATGAACTGCACCAGATTTACCAGTTATTGCTTTGAGATTTTACCCCACTCTTCCACCAAGGCACCTGCAAGTTCCTGAACATTTCTGGGGGAAATGGCTCTAGCCCTCACCCTCCGATCCAACAGGTCCCAGACGTGCTCAATGGGATTAAGATCCAGGCTCTTCGTTGGCCATGGCAGAACACTGATATTCTTGTCTTGCAGGAAATCACGCACAGAACGAGCAGTATGGCTGGTGGCATTGTCATGCTGGAGGATCATGTCAGGATGAGCCTGCAGGAAGGGTACCACATGAGGGAGGGGGATGTCTTCCCTGTAATGCACAGTGTTGAGATTGCCTTCAAGACAACAAGCTCAGTCCGATGATGCTGTGACACACTGCCCCAGACCATGACGGACCCTCCACCTCCAAATCGATCCCCCACCAGAGTACAGGCCTTGGTGTAAAGCTCATTCCTTCGACGATAAACGCAAATCCAACCATCACTCCTGATGAGACAAAACTGCGACTCGTCAGTGAAGAGCACTTTTTTCCAGTCCTGTCTGGTCCAGCGATGGTGGGTTTGTGCCTATAGGCGACGTTGTTGCCGGTGATGTCTGGTGAGGACCTGCCTTACAACAGGCCTACAAGCCCCCAGTCCAGCCTCTCTCAGCCTATTGCGGAAAGTCTAGGCACTGATGGAGGGATTGTGCGTTCCTGGTGTAACTCGGGCAGTTGTTGTTGCTATCTTGTACCTGTCCCGCAGGTGTGATGTTCGGATGTACCGATCTTGTGCAGGTGTTGTTACACGTGGTCTGCCACTGTGAGGACAATAAGCTGTCCGTCCGGTCTCCCTGTAGCGCTGTCTTAGGCGTCTCACAGTACGGACCTGGCAATGTATTGCCCTGGCCGCATCTGCAGTCCTCATGCCTCCTTGCAGCATGCCTAAGGCACATTCACGCAGATGAGCAATGACCCTGGGAATCTTTCTTTTGGCGTTTTTCAGAGTCAGTAGAAAGGCCTCTTTAGTGTCCTAAGTTTTCATGACTGTGACCTTAATTGCCTACCGTCTGTAAGCTGTTAGTGTCTTAACGACTGTTCCACTGGTGCATGATCATTGTTCACAGTTCATTGAAGAATCATGAGAAACAGTGTTTAAACCCTTTACAATGAAGATCTGTGTAGTTATTTGGATTTTTACAAATTATATTTGAAAGACAGGGTCCTGAAAATGGGAGGGTTCTTTTTCTGCTGAGTTTAGCAACAAAGGGGAGACCAACTCCATATTAATGGGTGGCAGGTAGCCTAGTGGTTAGTGCGTTGGACTTGTTACCGAAAGGTTGCAAGATCGAATCCCAGAGCTGACAATGTTGAAATCTATCGTTCTACCCCTGAACAAGGCAGTTAACTCACTGTGTTTAGGCTAGTTAAATAAATAAATCCTGTGATTTTGGAATGAGATCTTTGACAATCAGATGTCCACATACTTTTGGTCATGTAATGTGTGTGTGTGTGACACTAGAGAATGTGAACAAGCAACTCTGCAGTTTCTCCTGTGCCATAAAGGACCAGACCTACTTATAGAAGACTTACAGTGGTTTACTTGCATAGGGTTGGTCATGGATGGTGCTAAATAGGTTTGAATAGCTGTAGTCCAGAGCGCTAACGCACTGGACCAGATGTTGTTGTTGGACAAATCATGCAAAATACATTCATGTGTTACGTAGTTTTCAGAGGCCTTCGTGTGACATCAAGCATCTTCAAGTCTACATTTAATATCTATGCATAAAAAGTGATTATAACCTTAGGCTCCTTATTGACAACCATGAAGACAAACCTTTATTTAACTTAACAAGTCCGCTAAGAACAAATTCTTATTTACAATGACGGCCTACCCCGGCCAAACCGGACGAAGCTGGACCAACTGTGTGCTGCCCTGTGCTAATGGGAATGAGTACATTACTCTCACTGATAGTTTACCATTTTTAAGTGGGCATAAAACCAAAATCTAATCTGGTCTCTGTTGCAGCAAATCATCAGCAACACAGTGGAGGAGCCTCTGGATCTGATCGGTTCTCAGTCTGGATGAGAGGATATATGTGAAGATGAGGAATGACAGAGAACTCCGGGGCAGATTGCACGTGAGTAGCAGCCGTTAAGACAGTGGTGATCATCCTTTGACTTGGTTGCCTGGATCAGTGTATACAGAGCAGATACAGTTGAAGTCTGAAGTTTACATACACTTAGGTTGGAATCATTAAAACTAGTTTTTCAACCACTCCACACATTTATTGTTAACAAACTGTAGTTTTGGCAAGTCAGTTAGGACATCTACTTTTTGTATGACACAAGTCAATTTTCCAACAATTGTTTACAGACAGATTATTTCACTTATAATTGTCACGTTCTGACCTTAGTTCCTTTGTTTTGTCTTTTGTTTTAGTATGGTCAGGGCGTGAGTTGGGTGGGTTGTCTATGTTAGTTTTTCTATGATTTGGTATTTCTGTGTTTGGCCTGGTATGGTTCTCAATCAGAGGCAGCTGTCAATCGTTGTCCCTGTTTGAGAACCATATTTAGGTAGCCTGTTTTCGATTGTGTTTTGTGGGTTATTTTCAGTCTTTGTGTGTCTGCACCAGATAGAACAGTTTTGGTTGTTTGTTATTCAGTTCTTTCATTAAATAAGATGAACACTTACCACGCTGCGCTTTGGTCCTCACCTCATTCCAACGACGAGCGTTACAATAATTCACTCCATCACAATTCCAGTGGGTCAGAAGTTTATATACACTTTGTTGACTGTGCCTTTAAACAGTTTGGAAAATGATGTCATGGCTTTAGACGCTTCTGATTGGCTAATTGACAGAATTTGAGTCAATTGGAGGTGTACTTGTGGATGTATTTCAAGTCCTACCTTTCAACTCAGTGCCTCTTTGCTTGACATCATCGGAAAATCAAAAGAAATCAGCCAAGACGTCCACAAGTCTGGTTCATCCTTGGGAGCAATTTCCAAACACCTGAAGGTACCACGTTCATCTGTACAAATAATGTACGCAAGTATAAACACCATGTGACCAGGGTTAGGGTTAGCGGTCATACTGCTCAGGAAGGAGACACATTCCGTCTCCAAGAGATGAACGTACTTTGGTGCGAAAAGTGCAAATCAATCCCAGAACAACAGCAAAGGACCTTGTGAAGATGCTGGAGGGAAACAGGTACAAAAGTATATATATCCACAGTAAAACGAGTCCTATATCGACATAACCTGAAAAGCTCAGCAAGGAAGAAGTCACTGCTCCAAAACCGCCATAAAAAAGCCAGACTACGGTTTGCAACTGCACATGGGGACAAATATCGTACTTTTGGAGAAATGTCCTCTGGTCTGATGAAACAATAATAGAACTGTTTGGCCATAATGACCAATGTTATGTAAATAATTTAGATGATAAAGGGGGAGGCCTTCAAGCCGAAGAACACCATCCCAACCGTGAAGCACGGGGGTTGCAGCATCATGTTGTGGGGGTGCTTTGCAGCAGGAGGGACTGGTGCACTTCACAAAATAGATGGCATCATGAGGCAGGAAAATGATGTGCATATATATTGAAGCAACATCTCAAGACATCAGTTAGGAAGTTAAAGCTTGGTCGCAAATGGGTCTTCCATGGACAATGACCCCAAGCATACTTCCAAAGTTGCGGCAAAATGACTTAAGGACAACTAAGTCAAGGTATTGGAGTGGCCATCACAAAGCCCTGACCTCAATCATACACACCTGAGGCCTACACACCTGACTCAGTTACAACAGCTCTGTTTGGAGAAATGGGCCAAAATTCACGCAACCTATTGTGGGAAGCTTGTGGAAGGCTACCCAAAACATTTGACCCAAGTTAAGCAATTTAAAGGCAATGCTACAGAATACTAATTGAGCGTATGTAAACTGACCCACTGGGAATATGATGAAAGAAATAAAACCTGAAATAAATCATTATCTTTGCTATTATTCTGACATTACACATTCTTAAAATAAAGTGGTGATACTAACTGACCTAAGACAGGGAATTTTTACTAGGATTAAATGTCATGAATTGTGAAACTGAGTTTAAATGTATTTGGCTAAGGCGTATGTAAACTCCTGACTTCAACTTCCTGTCTTGCCAAACTAGAGGACTAACTTGACACTTGCCACTGTAGAATCAGTCTTGACCTTTGAACTAATCCAAAGCTATTTACAGTGGTTTCGTATCTGTGCCCCCTGCTAAATTGAACCCCAGGAACTTGGAGTTCTAATGCTAATTAGAGTTTTACGGAGCTGTGGAAATCCACTCTAGCAATGTCTACAAAACTGCTAAAGGAATTGTATTCCTATATGTTAATCAACCAATTCAGTTAAAAAACTCTGCCCATTTCTAAGAATTTGTAAGATACTTATTTGCATAAAATAGACAGAGACCAGTCTCAAAATCAATCAATAGCGTTTATTCTCGAGAGCACTGATCATGGTACAATTTACAACAGGTTATTATAAACAAAAAATGACGTCATAGGTTTTAAACTGTCCTTCCTCCACTCCGATACAATGGCAGTATAGTTCACAAACCTTCCCACATCGTCCACCACCTGTTAAATAATCTACTACTGGCCCAAGGTCTCTCCGCTCCCTGGGTCGAGACAGGATGTCCTGTAAGGAACACAGCATTCCAGCCAGTCTGACGATAGCTCCATTCGTTTCTAACAAGGAACAGACCGTCCTTCTAATTCTGGATGAAAACTACGCACATTTACATTCAGTATTATGATTATAAGAAGATTCATACATCCATACAGTAACATAGTAGTATTCTGTTTAGTCATAGTTCTGATTGAAATGTATACATAGTTTAGTCATTAGTCACAAAAATCCCTTAAACGTAGGAGACTGTCAGGAGAAACATAAAAGGAGCATCAACATGGATACAACAGAAGTTCAGGCAGCATAATATACATGGTTTAAACACTTATTCTACACATACACACATATATATTTATATATATACAGTGCCTTGCGAAAGTATTCAGCCCCCTTGAACTTTGCGACCTTTTGCCACATTTCAGGCTTCAAACATAAAGATATAAAACTGTATTTTTTTGTGAGGAATCAACAACAAGTGGGACACAATCATGAAGTGGAACGACATTTATTGGATATTTCAAACTTTTTTAACAAATCAAAAACTGAAAAATTGGGCGTGCAAAATTATAAGAAGGGTCAGGACGGCAACTTAATGTGTTTTTCTGTTTCCCAGGCAACAAACAGGAACATCTCCATGTTGTTTGTCAGAGGGGATGGTGTCGTCCTGGTAGCTCCGCCCCTCAGGGTGGGCTAGCAGCTCCTGTTATGTTCATGGATCCTGACGGAGAAGCAAGGACTTGTTTTCAATTGTGTTTTTTGTTGTCGTCAAATTGCAGATGCAGAGACGTTTGCATTTAGTTGTTAAATTTTGCTCGTTTTGAGTGACCAATGGTTTTAAGGAGTATTATTCGGCCTGGTGTTTTAGTTGTTAAATTTTGCTCGTTTTGAGTGACCAATGGTTTTAAGGAGTATTATTCGGCCTGGTGTTTTAGTTGTTAAATTTTGCTCGTTTTGAGTGACCAATGGTTTTAAGGAGTATTATTTGGACTGGTGTTTTAGTTGTTAAATTTTGCTCGTTTTGAGTGACCAATGGTTTTAAGGAGTATTATTCGGCCTGGTGTTTTAGTTGTTAAATTTTGCTCGTTTTGAGTGACCAATGGTTTTAAGGAGTATTATTCGGCCTGGTGTTTTAGTTGTTAAATTTTGCTCGTTTTGAGTGACCAATGGTTTTAAGGAGTATTATTCGGCCTGGTGTTTTAGTTGTTAAATTTTGCTCGTTTTGAGTGACCAATGGTTTTAAGGAGTATTATTCGGCCTGGTGTTTTAGTTGTTAAATTTTGCTCGTTTTGAGTGACCAATGGTTTTAAGGAGTATTATTCGGCCTGGTGTTTTAGTTGTTAAATTTTGCTCGTTTTGAGTGACCAATGGTTTTAAGGAGTATTATTCGGCCTGGTGTTTTAGTTGTTAAATTTTGCTCGTTTTGAGTGACCAATGGTTTTAAGGAGTATTATTCGGCCTGGTGTTTTAGTTGTTAAATTTTGCTCGTTTTGAGTGACCAATGGTTTTAAGGAGTATTATTCGGCCTGGTGTTTTAGTTGTTAAATTTTGCTCGTTTTGAGTGACCAATGGTTTTAAGGAGTATTATTCGGCCTGGTGTTTTAGTTGTTAAATTTTGCTCGTTTTGAGTGACCAATGGTTTTAAGGAGTATTATTCGGCCTGGTGTTTTAGTTGTTAAATTTTGCTCGTTTTGAGTGACCAATGGTTTTAAGGAGTATTATTCGGCCTGGTGTTTTAGTTGTTAAATTTTGCTCGTTTTGAGTGACCAATGGTTTTAAGGAGTATTATTCGGCCTGGTGTTTTAGTTGTTAAATTTTGCTCGTTTTGAGTGACCAATGGTTTTAAGGAGTATTATTCGGCCTGGTGTTTTAGTTGTTAAATTTTGCTCGTTTTGAGTGACCAATGGTTTTAAGGAGTATTATTCGGCCTGGTGTTTTAGTTGTTAAATTTTGCTCGTTTTGAGTGACCAATGGTTTTAAGGAGTATTATTCGGCCTGGTGTTTTAGTTGTTAAATTTTGCTCGTTTTGAGTGACCAATGGTTTTAAGGAGTATTATTCGGCCTGGTGTTTTAGTTGTTAAATTTTGCTCGTTTTGAGTGACCAATGGTTTTAAGGAGTATTATTCGGCCTGGTGTTTTAGTTGTTAAATTTTGCTCGTTTTGAGTGACCAATGGTTTTAAGGAGTATTATTCGGCCTGGTGTTTTAGTTGTTAAATTTTGCTCGTTTTGAGTGACCAATGGTTTTAAGGAGTATTTTTCGGCCTGGTGTTTTAGTTGTTAAATTTTGCTCGTTTTGAGTGACCAATGGTTTTAAGGAGTATTATTCGGCCTGGTGTTTTAGTTGTTAAATTTTGCTCGTTTTGAGTGACCAATGGTTTTAAGGAGTATTATTCGGCCTGGTGTTTTAGTTGTTAAATTTTGCTCGTTTTGAGTGACCAATGGTTTTAAGGAGTATTATTCGGCCTGGTGTTTTAGTTGTTAAATTTTGCTCGTTTTGAGTGACCAATGGTTTTAAGGAGTATTATTCGGCCTGGTGTTTTAGTTGTTAAATTTTGCTCGTTTTGAGTGACCAATGGTTTTAAGGAGTATTATTCGGCCTGGTGTTTTAGTTGTTAAATTTTGCTCGTTTTGAGTGACCAATGGTTTTAAGGAGTATTATTCGGCCTGGTGTTTTAGTTGTTAAATTTTGCTCGTTTTGAGTGACCAATGGTTTTAAGGAGTATTATTCGGCCTGGTGTTTTAGTTGTTAAATTTTGCTCGTTTTGAGTGACCAATGGTTTTAAGGAGTATTATTCGGCCTGGTGTTTTAGTTGTTAAATTTTGCTCGTTTTGAGTGACCAATGGTTTTAAGGAGTATTATTCGGCCTGGTGTTTTAGTTGTTCAATTTTGCTCGTTTTGAGTGACCAATGGTTTTAAGGAGTATTATTCGGCCTGGTGTTTTAGTTGTTAAATTTTGCTCGTTTTGAGTGACCAATGGTTTTAAGGAGTATTATTCGGCCTGGTGTTTTAGTTGTTAAATTTTGCTCGTTTTGAGTGACCAATGGTTTTAAGGAGTATTATTCGGCCTGGTGTTTTAGTTGTTAAATTTTGCTCGTTTTGAGTGACCAATGGTTTTAAGGAGTATTATTTGGACTGGTGTTTTAGTTGTTAAATTTTGCTCGTTTTGAGTGACCAATGGTTTTAAGGAGTATTATTCGGCCTGGTGTTTTAGTTGTTAAATTTTGCTCGTTTTGAGTGACCAATGGTTTTAAGGAGTATTATTTGGACTGGTGTTTTAGTTGTTAAATTTTGCTCGTTTTGAGTGACCAATGGTTTTAAGGAGTATTATTCGGCCTGGTGTTTTAGTTGTTAAATTTTGCTCGTTTTGAGTGACCAATGGTTTTAAGGAGTATTATTCGGCCTGGTGTTTTAGTTGTTAAATTTAGCTCGTTTTGAGTGACCAATGGTTTTAAGGAGTATTATTCGGCCTGGTGTTTTAGTTGTTAAATTTTGCTCGTTTTGAGTGACCAATGGTTTTAAGGAGTATTATTCGGCCTGGTGTTTTAGTTGTTAAATTTTGCTCGTTTTGAGTGACCAATGGTTTTAAGGAGTATTATTCGGCCTGGTGTTTTAGTTGTTAAATTTTGCTCGTTTTGAGTGACCAATGGTTTTAAGGAGTATTATTCGGCCTGGTGTTTTAGTTGTTAAATTTTGCTCGTTTTGAGTGACCAATGGTTTTAAGGAGTATTATTCGGCCTGGTGTTTTAGTTGTTAAATTTTGCTCGTTTTGAGTGACCAATGGTTTTAAGGAGTATTATTCGGCCTGGTGTTTTAGTTGTTAAATTTTGCTCGTTTTGAGTGACCAATGGTTTTAAGGAGTATTATTCGGCCTGGTGTTTTAGTTGTTAAATTTTGCTCGTTTTGAGTGACCAATGGTTTTAAGGAGTATTATTCGGCCTGGTGTTTTAGTTGTTAAATTTTGCTCGTTTTGAGTGACCAATGGTTTTAAGGAGTATTATTTGGACTGGTGTTTTAGTTGTTAAATTTTGCTCGTTTTGAGTGACCAATGGTTTTAAGGAGTATTATTCGGCCTGGTGTTTTAGTTGTTAAATTTTGCTCGTTTTGAGTGACCAATGGTTTTAAGGAGTATTATTTGGACTGGTGTTTTAGTTGTTAAATTTTGCTCGTTTTGAGTGACCAATGGTTTTAAGGAGTATTATTCGGCCTGGTGTTTTAGTTGTTAAATTTTGCTCGTTTTGAGTGACCAATGGTTTTAAGGAGTATTATTTGGACTGGTGTTTTAGTTGTTAAATTTTGCTCGTTTTGAGTGACCAATGGTTTTAAGGAGTATTATTCGGCCTGGTGTTTTAGTTGTTAAATTTTGCTCGTTTTGAGTGACCAATGGTTTTAAGGAGTATTATTCGGCCTGGTGTTTTAGTTGTTCAATTTTGCTCGTTTTGAGTGACCAATGGTTTTAAGGAGTATTATTCGGCCTGGTGTTTTAGTTGGATCGCTGTAGGAATTGTTTAAGACGTTGCTATTCTCCAATACAGTGAAGGAAATTAACCACCGGAGGTTGGTGACTTCTTAATTGGGAAGAGAACGAGCTCGAGGTAATGCCTGGAGCGGAATTCGTGGAATGGTATCAAACACGTGGTCTCCAGCTGTGTCATGCAATTCCATTGACTCCGTTCCGGCCATTACGAGCCGTTGTCCCCACGGCAGCCTCCGTTGTAATTAACCCAGGGGATGATTTTCATTCAGGATTGTTCCAAATAACACAAACCAGGATAATTTCACAAGCTCCTCTGTACTATGTTCTTACACCTGTATTGTACAATAACTCAGCCTGTATTTCTGTCTCAAAGTTGTTAGTCTTTATTTAAACATTTTTCTGATGAACATGTGAACTATGCTAAGAGAAGAACCATGTCCTCAGCTGTAAATAACAATAACATCAGTACTCATTATTGTTATTGTTATTGTTTAAATTCACTCTTCTTTGATGCTCATTTGAATGGAAAAAAAACAAATTTGATAAAAACATATGAAGTTAGTTGTACAAGACATTTTTTTTTTATAGATAAAATAATTAACATATCATTTTTAAACATGCGTATACTTTCCTTCTCCCCGGTGAAAGGTGGCCATGGAGGAGGGGAGGATACTCTTCAGTTTGCCTACTAACAAACTGACATCTCCTAGACCACTTATCAGGCTTCTGGGTCACGGAGGAGAGAGGGTGGAGGACTGACTTGTTTTTTACCGAAATGAGAAGGCCAAGGAGAGAATCTTTGAACTCTTTGCGTCCTGTAGTATTCCCACCACTAGATGGCAGTGTTTAACACATTCTCTAGACTTTTACTGTCTCACACCAGCCACTAAAACTTCTGGAATTTTCCATTGCTGGGGTGGAGGAGATGGCAAGACTGGGAAGAATACACAGACTGTGTTTTTGACTTAAATGCTAAAAGTTCAAAGCATTTATCATCGGTTAATTCTTGGCTTATTTTTTGTTGTTGTTGCAAGATGTAGGACTACTATCCGGCAGGCCTAAATCAATCAATCAATTTGATTTGACACTGTTCATTCAAATGATTTGAAGTGTGTCTGTATGGATACAACAAACTGCAGTGATGGTGTATGTGCAGTGATGGGGTCAAGACCAGGGGCTGTATGTAATCAAGCCTCTCAGAGTAGGAGCGCTGATCTAGGATCAGCCTCCACCCATCCACCCCTGTTCACCCCTGCCTCTCTACCTCTCGAGACCCAGACACTGTCTAAATCAGGGTTCCCAGAATTCCCTACAGCAGGCCCAGGCTACCACTGATTAGTAGCATAGAGGAGCTATCAGTTAATTTTTTAACCTTTATTTAACTAGGCAAGTCAGTTCTTACAAATTCTTATTTTCTTAGACGGCCTAGGAACAGTGAGTGGGTTAACTGCCTGTTCAGGGGGCAGAATGACAGATTTGTACCTTGTCAGCTCAGGGATTTGAACTTGCAACCTTCCAGTTACTAGTCCACCGCACTAACCACTAGGCTACCCTGCCACCCCAGTAAATAGATGCTGTAAGATATTAGCAAGGTTTTCTCACTGACAGGAAGTTTGTTCTTGAGAGAATAGAAAATGAACAGCCAAGAGGGCCAAGGCTGCGTCCCTATTAAAAGGCACTACATTTGACCAGAGCACTGTGAATGGCATTTGGAATGCAGGCCAAGTCTTCTTCTTTTTCCCACAGACTAATAATAACCCTCTGACAGCAGTTTATCCCCAAGCTGAGATTGGGCCGGGGTCAGGGTTGATACAGTGGCGAGGCATGTGAACCTTGCTGGGTGAAACCCCAAGAAAGCATTGTTTTTTTTCATCCCGCTGCCAGTTTGGAAAAAGCGTTGTGTCTCAGTAACACCATTCACCACACTCTACTGTCTTCTTGTGTAAAGACAACATTAGCTTTATGTGTGTCTCAGTACCACCGTTCACCACACTACACTGTCTTCTTGTGTAAAGACAACATTAGCTTTATGTGTGTCTCAGTACCACCGTTCACCACACTACACTGTCTTCTTGTGTAAAGACAACATTAGCTTTATGTGTGTCTCAGTACCACCGTTCACCACACTACACTGTCTTCTTGTGTAAAGACAACATTAGCTTTATGTGTGTCTCAGTACCACCAGCCACCACACTCCACAGTCTTCTTGTGTAAAGACAACATTAGCTTTATGTGTGTCTCACCACCACCAGCCATCACACTACACTGTCTTCTTGTGTAAAGACAACATTAGTTTTATGTGTGTCTCAGTACCACCATCCACCACACTCCACTGTCTTCTTATGCAAAGACATTAGCTTTTGTTAGCATCCCAAATGCCATCCCATTCTGTATATAGTGCACTACGGTTGACCGGGGCTTATATAATGCACTACTGTTGACCAGAGATCTATGAGACTTGATAGAGAATATGGTGCCATTTGGAATGCAGACTTTGGCTGCATTAGTCTGCTATAATTATCTATAATGATCTCCGAATTCACTGGTACTATCTGAATGCTTTTGTTATTATGCATAAACTATCTTTGTGTCTCTCTCTCTCTTTCTGTTTCTCTCTTTCCCTCTTTTTCTCTCTTTCCCTCTGTTTCTCTCTCTTTCCCTCTGTTTCTCTCTCTTTCCCTCTTTTTTCTCTCTTTCCCTCTCTTTCTCTATCTCTCTGTTTCTCTCTCTCTCTCTGTGTTTCTCTCTCTTTCCCTCTCTCTGTTCCTCTCTCTTTCCCTCTGTTTATCTCGCTCTTTCCCTCTGTTTTGGTCTCTTTCTTTCTCTCTCTTTCCCTCTGTTTCTCTCTCTCTCTTTCCCTCTGTTTCTCTCTCTCTCTCTCTTTCCCTCTGTTTCTCTCTCTCTCTCTGTGTGGTTTTCTGTCTGTATTGCAGTTCTATTGAGATAATAGTGGTAGCTATCCTATCAGTACATTCTTCCCTATTCCTTTCTATCCTATCAGTACATCCTCCCCTATTCCTTTCAAACAGTAGAACAGTGGCGCGTGTTGCCTTTTCGCGATCCTCCCCCTTCTGTGGTTGTGTCACTTTATATTGCAAATATGTTGTTAAGCCTGGAAGATTATATAACTACAGAGAGCGAGATGGCAGCTGTCGGAGAAAAGGGCCATGTGAGCAGTGATGCCAATTCAGCCGTCCAAAACGTAAAATGTTCAACAACAACAGTAATGGCCTGTCATCAAGGCAAAGGGTGGCTATTTGAAGAATCTGAAATAGAAAATATAAAATATTTTTAGATTTGTTTTGGCTTTTTTTAATTTTTATTCCATATGTGTTATTTCATAGTTTTGATGTCTTCACTATTATTCTACAATGTAGAATTTATTTATTTTTAATTAAGAAAAACCCTGGATTGGGTAGGTGTTATTTTGACCGGTAGTGTAGTTAAAACGTCTGATTTATAGCTGTGTTACATCCTTGTCTGCGTTGCACTCTGTTCTCTATGTTGCACTACTGTTGACCAGGTCTCATAGGGACTCGTATCAAAGATCTGGTTAATAGTAGTGGCTGCTCAGTGAAATGACCTGTCCTGATTTGTTAGACGCTTGCTAAAAAAAAAAAAAACTTTAGTGAGCAAACCTTCCTTCATGACCTGGCCTCTGTAAATTGATATAGAATCAGCTTGATCCCCTCTGTCGAAGACTCTTGGAGCTTATTTAAAAAAAAACATTTCCGTGGGATTGTTAACAAACACATCCCCCATAAAGAACATTAGATTTGAAAATAGGTTCAGCCCCTGGTTTGACTGTGATCTTGCTGAGTTACTCCATCTCAAGAAATCCATTTGGTGAAAGGCTCTGCACACGCATACTCAGGCTGACTGTCTCTCGTTCAGGCAAATGAGAAATAAGTGCACTCAGGCTGTCTGGAAGGCCAAAGTTAGTTACTTAAAGGTGCAGTTCTCTCTCTGTGGTTCTAAATCCAAGAAGTTCTGGAAAATGGTTAAAGACCTGGAGACTAAACCCTCCTCCTCACAGGTCCCCAATGTCCCTTAAAGTTGATGATGTGGTTGTTACTGACAAAAAGCACATGGCTGAGCTCTTTAATCACCGCTTCATTAAGTCAGGATTCCTATTTGATTCAGCCATGCCTCCTTGCCCAGCCAACATTTCCTCAATTCCCTCATCTCCCACCCCTTCTAATGCGACTATCCCCGATGCTTCTCCCTCTTTTTCCCCTGCCCCGCTACAAACTTTCCCCCTGCAGGCAGTCACTGAGTCCGAGGTGCTAAAGGAGCTCCTTAAACTTGACCCTAAAAAAACTGGGTCAGATGGTTTAGACCCTTTCTTCTTTAAGGTTGCAGCCCCTATCATCACCAAGCCTTTCTCCAACCTTTTTAACCCGTCTCTCCTTTCTGGGGAGGTTCCCTGTCACACCCTGGTCAAAGTATTTTGTGTTTATCTTTATTTATTTGGTCAGGCCAGGGTGTGGCATGGGTTTTTGTATGTGGTGTGTATGTATGGGGATTGTAGCTAGTGGGGTGTTCTAGCTAAGTCTATGGCTGTCTGAAGTGGTTCTCAATCAGAGGCAGGTGTTTATCGTTGTCTCTGATTGGGAACCATATTTAGGCAGCCATATTCTTTGAGTTTGTCGTGGGTGATTGTCCTTAGTGTCATTGTTCTGTGTTAGGTTCCACAAGTATAGGCTGTTTCGGTTTTCGTTAAGTTTATTGTATTGATTCGTGTTTTACGTTTGTTCATTAAAACATGGATCGCAATCTACACGCTGCATTTTGGTCCGACTCTCCTTCACATACAGAAAACCGTTACAGAATCACCCACCACAAAGGGACCAAGCAGCGTGTCAACAAGCAGGAGCAGCGCGAGGAGATGCGCAATAAGGATTTCTGGACATGGGAGGAAATCCTCGACGGGAGAGGACCCTGGGCTAAACCAGGGGAGTGTAGCCGCCCAAAGGTGCAGCGAGAGAAGAAACAACAGGCGCAGCCCAAAGAGGAGTACAGTAATGAGTATACGACTTGGGAGGAGATCGACAGGTGGGCGGCCGACCCAGGGAGAGTGCCGGAGCCCGCCTGGGATTCGATGGAGCAGTGCGCGGAAGGATATAGGAGAATGGAGTTTGCGAAGCAAGCAAGGCGGCGTGGACGGAGGCCCCATAGTCACCCCAAAAAATTTATTGGGGGGGGGCTCAGGGAGAGTGTGGCAGAGTCAGGAGCCAGACCTGAGCCAACTCTTCCTGTTTATCGTGAGGAGCCAAGGAGGAGACCAGAACCAGAGTCGGTGTTGGAGGTGAGCGAAACAGAGACTGTGAAGGAGTTAATGGGGAAATTGGAGGAGAGAGAAATGAGGGAGTTGCTGTGTTGGTGCATTTTGCATAGAATTCGCCTGACGGAACATGTCAGGGATTGGATGGCACCTGGGTTAGCGCTCCATACTCGTCCTGAGGTCCGTTTTAGTCGGCTGGTGAATTTGGTTCCAGTCTCACACATCAGGCCTCCTGTGCCCATCCCTAGCCTTGCACGTCCTGTGCCAGCACCACGCATCAGGCCTACAGTGCGCCTCGCCTGTCCAGCGCTGTCGGAGCCCTCCTCCTCTCCAGCGCTGTCGGAGTCTCCCGCCTGTTTAGCGCTGTTAGAGCCTTCCTTCTCTACAGCACTGCCGGAGTCTCCCGCCTGTTCAGCGCAGCCAGAGCCTCTCTTCTCTACAGCACTGCCGGAGTCTCCCGCCTGTTCAGCGCAGCCAGAGCCTCTCTTCTCTACTGCGCTATCGGAGTCTCCCGCCTGTTCAGCGCAGCAAGAGCCTGTCTTCTCTACTGCGCTATCGGAGTCTCCCGACTGTTCAGCGCAGCCAGAGCCTCTCTCCTCTCCTGCGCTGCCGGAGTCTCCCGCCTGTTCAGCGCAGCCAGAGCCTCTCTCCTCTCATGCGCTGTCGGAGTCTCCCGCCTGTTCAGCGCAGCCAGAGCCTTTCTGCTCTCCTGCGCTGCCGGAATCTCCCGCCTGTTCAGCGCAGCCGGAGCCTCTCTCCTCTCCTGCGCTGCCGGAGTCTCCCGCCTGTTCAGCGCAGCCAGAACTGCCAGTCTGCATGGAGCAGCCTGAGCTGCCAGTCTGCAAGGAGCTGCCAGCCTGCAAGGAGCTGTCAGTCTGCATGGAGCAGCCTGAGCTGTCAGTCTGCATGGAGCAGCCTGAGCTGTCAGTCTACATGAAGCAGCCAGAGCTGCCAGTCTGCAAGGAGCTGCCAGTCTGCAAGGAGCTGCCAGTTTGCAAGGAGCTGCCAGTCTGCAAGGAGCTGCCAGTCTGCAAGGAGCTGCCAGTCTGCAAGGAGCTGCCAGTCTGCAAGGAGCAGCCAGTCTGCAAGGAGCTGCCAGTCTGCAAGGAGCTGCCAGTCTGCAAGGAGCTGCCAGTCTGCAAGGAGCCGCCAGAGCTGCCTGTCTGCAGGATGCCGCCAAAGCTGCCAGTCTGCAAGGAGCAGCCAGAGCTGCCAGTCAGTATAGAGCAGCCAGAGCTGCCAGTCATCATAGAGCAGCCAGTCTGCAAGGAGCTGCCAGTCTGCAAGGAGCCGCCAGAGCTGCCTGTCTGCAGGATGCCGCCAAAGCTGCCAGTCTGCAAGGAGCCGCCAGAGCTGCCAGTCTGCAAGGAGCCGCCAGAGCTGCCAGTCTGCAAGGAGCCGCCAGAGCTGCCAGTTAGCATGGAGCAGCCAGAGCTGTCAGTCAGCATGGAGCAGCCAGTTAGCATGGAGCAGCCAGAGCTGCCAGTCAGCATGGAGCAGCCAGTCAGCATGGAGCAGCCAGAGCTGCCAGTCAGCATGGAGCAGCCAGTCAGCATGGAGCAGCCAGAGCTGCCAGTCATCATGGAGCAGCCAGTCAGCATGGAGCAGCCAGAGCTGCCAGTCGACCAGACTCTTCCAGATCTGTCAGTCGACCAGACTCTTCCAGATCTGCCAGTCGACCAGACTCTTCCAGATCTGCCAGTCGACCAGACTCTTCCAGATCTGCCAGTCGACCAGACTCTTCCAGATCTGCCAGTCGACCAGACTCTTCCAGATCTGCCAGTCGACCAGACTCTTCCAGATCTGCCAGTCGACCAGACTCTTCCAGATCTGCCAGTCGACCAGACTCTTCCAGATCTGCCAGTCGACCAGACTCTTCCAGATCTGCCAGTCAGCCAGGATCTGCCGAAACCGCCAGCCAGCCAGGATCTGGTAGATTCATTAACCTGCCTGAGCTTCCCCTCAGTCCTGAGCATCCCCTCAGTCCCGAGCTGCCTCAGTCCCGAGCTGCCCCTCAGTCCCGATCTGCTCCTCAGTCCAGTGGGGTTCTGGGTGAGGACTACTAGGCCATGGTCGGCGGCGAGGGTGGACTATCCAGGGACGCGAGGAGAAGGGACTAAGACATTGATTGAGTGGGGTCCACGTCCCGCGCCGGAGCCGCCACCATGGACAGACGCCCACCCGGACCCTCCCTATTGTTTTGAGGTGCGTTCGGGAGTCCGCACCTTAGGGGGGGGGTTCTGTCACACCCTGGTCAAAGTATTTTGTGTTTATCTTTATTTATTTGGTCAGGCCAGGGTGTGGCATGGGTTTTTGTATGTGGTGTGTATGTATGGGGATTGTAGCTAGTGGGGTGTTCTAGCTAAGTCTATGGCTGTCTGAAGTGGTTCTCAATCAGAGGCAGGTGTTTATCGTTGTCTCTGATTGGGAACCATATTTAGGCAGCCATATTCTTTGAGTTTGTCGTGGGTGATTGTCCTTAGTGTCATTGTTCTGTGTTAGGTTCCACAAGTATAGGCTGTTTCGGTTTTCGTTAAGTTTATTGTATTGATTCGTGTTTTACGTTTGTTCATTAAAACATGGATCGCAATCTACACGCTGCATTTTGGTCCGACTCTCCTTCACATACAGAAAACCGTTACAGTTCCCATTGCTTTGAAGGCATCCACTGTTCATCCTTGAAATAAAGGGGGAGATCAAGCTGATACTAACTGTCATAGGCCTAATTCTATTTTGCCCTGTTTATCAAAAGTGTTGGAAAAACTTGTCAATAATCAACTGACTGGCTTTCTTGATGTCTATAGTATTTGGCCTGGTTTGATAACTACCTCTCTCAAAGAGTGCAGTGTATGAAGTCAGCAAATCTGCTGTCTCAGGCACTGCCTGTCAACAAGGGAGTACACCAAGGCTCGATCTTAGGCCCCACGCTCTTCTCAATTTACATCAACAACATAGCTCAGGGCAGTAGGAATCTTTCTCATCCATTATATGCAGATGATACAGTCTTATACAGCTGGCCCCTCCTCGGATTTTGTGTTAAACGCTCTACAACAAATCTTTCTTAGTGTCCAACAAGCTTTCTCTGCCCTCAACCTTGTTTTGAACACCTCCAAAACAAAGGTCATGTGGTTTGGTAAGAAGAATGCCCCTCCACCCACCGGTGTGATTACTACCTCTGAGGGTTTAGAGCTTGAGGTAGTCACTTCATACAAGTACTTGGGAGTATGGCTAGACGGTAAAGTCAAATCTAGACTTGGTTTCCTCTATTGTAATCGCTCCTCTTTCACCCCAGCTGCCAAACTAACCCTGATTCAGATGACCATCCTATCCATGCTAGATTACGGAGACATAATTTATAGATCGGCAGGTAATGGTGCTCTCGAGTGGCTAGATATTCTTTACCATTCGGCCATCAGATTTGCCACCAATGCTCCTTAAATGACACATCACTGCACTCTATACTCCTCGATAAATTGGTCATCTCTGTATATCTGTCACAAGACCATGTGGTTGATTTTTATTTATAAAACACTCTTAGGTCTCACTTCCCCCTATCTGAGATATCTACTGCAGCCCTCATCCTCCACATACAACACCCGTTCTGCCAGTCACATTCTGTTAAAGGTCCCCAAAGCACACACATCCCTGGGTCACTCTTCTTTTCAGTTCGCTGCAGCTAGCGACTGGAACGAGCTGCAACAAACACTCAAACTGGACAGTTTCATCTCCATCTCTTCGTTCAAAGACTCAATCATGGACACTCTTACTGACAGTTGTGGCTGCTTTGCGGAATGCACTGTTGTCTCTACATTGCCCTTTGTGCTGTTGTCTGTACCCAATCATGTTTGTACCATTTTCTGTGCTGCTGCCATGTTGTCTTGCTACCATGTTGTTGTCATGTGTTGCTGCCATGCCACGCTGTTGTCTTAGGTCTCTCTTTATGTAGTGCTGTGGTGTCTCTCTTGTTGTGATGTGTGTTTTGTCCTAGAACTATAACCTAGAACATAGATGACACACTTCAGGCTTCACTGTTTATTCAAACTAATGTACACTACCGTTATTTTTTTTTTAGAACACCTACTCATTCATGGGTTTTTCTTTATTTTTTACTATTTTCTACGTTGAAGAATACTAGTGAAGAAATCAAAATTATTAAATAACATATGGAATCATGTAGTAACCACAAGTGTAAAACAAATCAAAATATATTTTATATTTGGGATTCTTCAAATAGCCACGCTTTGCCTTGATTACAGCTTTGCATACTCTTGGCACTCTCAACCAGCTTCACCCGGAATGCTTTTTCAACTAATTAACTATTCATTAATAAAATATTTAAATTGTATTTATGTATATGTATATATATATTTCTTATCTCAGCCCCTGTCCCAGCAGGAGGCATTTTGCCTTTTGGTAGGCCGTCATTGTAAATAACAATATGTTCTTAAGTGACTTGACTCGTTAAATAGAGGTAAAATAAATAAAATATTCAGACCCCTTCCATTTTTCCACATGTTGTTACGTTACAGTCTCATTTTAAAAATGATGAGGTGTCACGACTTCCGCCGAAGTCGGCTCCTCTCCTTGTTCGGGTGGCGTTCGGCGAGCGACATCACCGGCTTTCTAGCCATCACCGCTCCATTTCTCGTATATCCATTTGTTTTGTCTTGTTTCACACCTGGTTTTCATTCCATAATCACACTGCATGTATTTAGTCCTCTGTTCCTCTCCATGTCTTTGTGTGTAATTATTGATTGTTATGTGGATATCGTCAGACTTTTGTTATGTTCCGTGGTTTTGGCACGTTTATGTTTTTACAGTGGGGCAAAAAAGTATTTAGTCAGGCACCAATTGTGCATGTTCTCCCACTTAAAAAGATGAGAGAGGCCTGTCATTTTCATCATAGGTACACTTCAACTATGACAGGCAAAATGAGGAAAAGAAATCCAGAAAATCACATTTTAGGATTTTTTATTAATTAATTAGCAAATTATGGTGGAAAATAAGTATTTGGTCAATAACAAAAGTTTATCTCAATACTTTGTTATATACCCTTTGTTGGCAATGACAGAGGTCAAACGTTTTCTGTAAGTCTTCACAAGGTTTTCACACACTGTTGCTGGTATTTTGGACCATTCCTCCATGCAGATCTCCTCTAGAGCAGTGATGTTTTGGGGCTGTTGTTGGGCAACACGGACTTTCAACTCCCTCCAAAGATTTTCTATGGGGTTGAGATCTGGAGACTGGCTAGGCCACTCCAGGACCTTGAAATGCTTCTTACGAAGCCACTCCTGGAATGGAATTAATTATTAAAGTGCGTTTACTACACTCTGCTCTCCTGCACCTGACTTCGCCTCCCGTATACACCCCTAATATGAGGAAAAATGTTTTTGAATCTGGTTTGATTGTACTATATACTATATTTCAATCTGGCTCCCCTTCCCGTTCTTTTCTCCCCCTCCTTATGTGTTTATTGAGTACACCTGTTTTGAGTTGGTTATAATTAGTGAGGCTTTATTAGTCAGCCGGCCCGCCTGGTTCTTTGTGCAGGATTGATTATTGTAACCCTGGTGTTTGCATTAGATGTACATATACGTTTTTCGTTTCCCTGTGTCTGGGGCATTTGATTTGAGCACCCGTAAGTGGGGGGACCGTAGTTCTCCGTTAAAGAAGCACTTTATTGAACTCTGCTTTCCTGTGCCTGATTTCACCCTCACGACACCCAGGACACAATCCATCTATCCGTAATGACAAAGCAAAAAAAAAAAAAACGTATTTACGTAAGTGTTCATGCCCTTTGCTGTGAGACTAAATTGACTTGAAATTTAGCTCAGGTTCACCCTGTTTCCGTTGATCATCCTTGATGTTTCTACAACTTGATTGGAGTCCATCTGTGGTAAATTGATTGGAAATTTGGAAAGGCACACACCTGTCTATATAAGGTCCCACAGTTGAAAGTGCATATCAGAGCAAAAACCAAGCTATGAGGTCAAATCAAATCGAATTTTATTGGTCACATACACATGGTCAGCAGATGTTAATGCGAGTGTAGCGAAATGCTTGTGCTTCTAGTTCCGACGATGTAGTAATATCTAACAATTAATCTAAGAAATTCACAACAACTACCTTATACACGCAAATACACACAAATGTAAAGGCATGAATAGAATGTGTACATATAAATATATGGATGAGCGGCGGCCGTGCGGCATAGGCAAGACGCAGTAGATGGTATAAAATACAGTATTTACATATGAGATGAGTAATGTAGGAT